>NW_026068106.1:2427126-2448555 GCF_014885135.2 Alexandromys fortis
GCCCCAGATAGAGAACTATTGACAAATCAAAGTATGGATAGTACCAAAGCCCAATCCCCAGCACCCACAAGGTGGCTCCTAAGCACCTGTAACTCCAGTTCCAAGGGATGCCATGCCCTCCTCTAACCTCCTCAGGCACTCTACACAAGTGACACACAGACACGCACGTAAGCCAAAGCGCAAACACATAAAATTAAATACGTTTGCCCCATCCTTTGCCTCTTTTCTTCCTTAGTTGTACCCTGATCTTGTCATCTCTAGCTTTCCCGGTCCCCAGTCACTCTTTTGACCATCTATTCGGAGTTCCCCACCAGACAATGCTTACCACGGTCGTTGCCATTACGAGATGCCAATGGCTGCAGAAAGAACACCATGTCCTTACTTATCCTGTGCTCACAACAATGTTACGGGTTGGGAAGTGGCTATTATTGTCCCATTTTCCTGCTAGGAAAGGGAGAGGATAACAAGTTTCCAGCGGGTCACAGAACTGGCAAGGGACAGAATCAGGACTTTTACTTCTCTGGTCATGCTCAGAGGCTGTCCATATGCCCCTTCCTTCTCTTCCCTTCCCCACCCCCTCCTCTTTCTCTCTTCCCTCTTCTTTTCTTCTTTCCTCCCTGCTCCTCCCCTTCTTGGAGCTCTTGTATTACAGAAAAACTTCAACCACACAGTGTCAGACAGAATTGTATCATTAATGCATCCTTATGCATTAATCATAATTAATCAGGCCAACAATTATCCACTTGTAGATAATCTAATTTCATTTATATCCCCATACCACCCTTGTCCCTTTACATAATATTTTGAATAAAATCATGCACTTTTCCCATAATATTTGATTGTTTATTTTTTAAAAATGGAGATTTTGTCTTGTTTGTATCTATTTAATTGTTTACTTTTGTACTTCCTCAGAGATGGGGTCTTGTTTTGTGACCCAGATTGGCCTAAAATTTTCTGTGTAGCCCAGATTGTCCTTGAGCTTAAAGCAATCCATCTGCCTCAGTGAAAGAATTACAGGGATCTGGCTAATGTGAAATTTTTTCAAAGTGAAACCATAGTACTTCTACTATATCTAAAATATCAAGCGATTTCTTGACATCCTTAAATAACCACAGTTTGATTTCCAGTAACTTTTCTAAATAACCAAAATGACGTTTATGTGTTTGGATCAAGGTCCCAACAGAGCCCACACTGCCATCAATTGGCCATTGTTTATGTTTCTTTTTTTCTGTAAGGCTCCTTCCACTTCACTCACCTCTGCCACAGACCCTGGGATTTATTGGTAGAGCCAGAATTCAAGTCCTGGAAAAGTCACTTCTCTGATCAGCTACTCCACCCTGTCTCAGGAATCTGCCAGGACTTCATCCTAACCTGGGGTTCCTTCAGGACTCCTCATTCCTCAGATTTCAGGGAAGAGGTTGACAATGAGTCATAGACTCACAGGAACTCTCTCACTGACTACGTGAAACTATCAGTAGAGTCTGTTTGTGTGAACACATTGGCTTGGGGGGCTGTTGAGAGTGGCTCAAAGGTACTTGCTACAAACCTGATAACCTGAGTCCAATTTCTGGAACCCACATGGTGGAGAACCAATTACCTTGTGTTGTCTTCTGACCGACAGACATACCATGGCACCCCCACGCTCACACATACATATGTAATAAGTAAGTAAGTAAGTAAATAAATAAATAGATGTAATGTATTGGTTTGGATGACTTTGATTTCCTACATGATCCCCATGATGGCCAGTGTCACCTGTCACCTAGATAGAAGTCAGAATCCCCTGGGAGGGGGCCACTTGGGCTTGCCATGGGGTATTATCCTGGTTGTATTTGAGGTGGGAAAATCTGTTCGCTGTGGTTGACTCATTATTCTGACTGGGGTACTGGACAGCATACATGGAGGAAGGGGGCTGAGTGGCAGCGTGATTCACCTTTCTCAGCTTCCTGATTGTGGAGGTGACCAACTGCTCAAAGAGTCCTTGATAGAGTCTTCCTTGAACTGTGAACAACAAAACAAAACAAAACAAAATAAAGCACAAAAAAAAATCTCACTTTCTCCTTAAGTTGCTTTTGTCAGTGTCTTTTTGGTTTTTGTTTGTTTGTTTGTTTTTCTTTGTTTGTTTTTTATCCCAGAAATAGGAAGAGAAACCAAGACAGTTGTGTAAGCCAGGAACAACTAGTGAGACTTATTTTCCATCTATTTTAGAGATGAGGAAACTAAAGACTCAAGAAGACACTTGGCTTCCATTTATACAAACACAGCCTTCACAACTCAGGTAGGGTAAGAATATGGCTGCAAGGATCCAGGCTGCTGTTGTTTTCCCTTTCCATACTGCATATGTGACAGGGAATAGAAGACTTTCAGATATTCTGATGTCATCAAGACCACTCCTTGTGTACTTTTGGCAGGGCAGTGAGCAGGGGTTCTGTAGTCCTAGGCGATGAACCCAGAGACTTGCATATGCTAAATAAGCCCTCTATCATTGAGCTACAAACCAACCCTTATTTTTATGGAATGGATCTCACCCAAGTTGCCCAGGCTGGCCTTGAACTCACTATCCAGCTCACGCTGACTTTGAACTTGTCACCTTCCTGCCTCAGCTTCCTGATTGTCAGAACCACAGTGCCTGGCTTCCCTGTTGTTTTAAAGTCAAAATATTTCTGTCCATATTTGGAAGCCCAAACTATACCCAATATTACTATCCCATCATTTTTACAGCTGAAAGTCTTAGCTCTCCAGAGTCATTTAACAAGCAAGGAGATGAGTTCAGTGATGTCTCCCGTGCTAAACGAGGACTCTTTCGTTTTCATCAGTGTGAAGAGATTTAGGTAAGAAAATATTCAGTTAGGAAACACTCACTAGGAATAACTCCTTGATCTCTTAAACCTCTGTCTTTAGACTTATAGCTTAATGTTTTCTTTAGCTATAGTGCCTATGTTCACAAACCAGAGATTTTTCTCAAGACACAGGGATCTGATAGCTTCTAGTTGGGGAACGAGCAGGGAAAGGAGGTATTGCCATAAGCAAAATTAGATCAACCAATCAGAGTTTCTATTAGGAGATGACTAAATGTACAATGTTGTCATTATAGCCCACGGATTTGTTATAATCTTTTCATAGTAATATCTACAATAATCAGTGGCTTCAGTGACTAATTGGTGCCTTGAGTGACTGATACTCCGTACAGCATTCCTTCAGGTTAATAATATACACTTCTGACTGACTTCTCCCTAGAGCTGAAGTAAGACCAGGTGCAGTGTAAACTGCGCATCCACTGTTAGTGGGAAACCTAGCCCACGGCAAAGCATCCACTGAAGCGTTTTCTCTCCACATACCAGGTGTGTCATCAGCTCCAGGTGCAATTGATTTTATGACTACAGTTATTAGTAGAAACCCCCTGCCACGACAGTATCAAATTCCTTACTCAAGTGACCAGTTCTTATTACAGTTGTACCTCTCTTCTTATGTTCAGCCCTAGCTCCAGGCATTATAATGCTTTTAATTGAACCAAAGTGTAATACAACTTTTTTTTTTTGGCCCTGCAGGAGGGGGTAACCCTATTTTTGCTAGCACTTCCTCTGATTCTTTGTGCATACAAAAGTCCAGTCCTAACTGAATTTGGCATTATTTCTCAAGTTTCTCCTTATTACTCAGGTGAAAAATAATGTTTTGAGTACATGGCTGTCTTAGCCAGGGTTCTAGTCCTATGAAGAGACACCATGACCATGACTACTCTTGGAGAAGAAAGAAGACCCGGCATGGTGCTGGAGAAGTAGCTGAGAGCTCTCCAGTGGAATCCACAGGCAACACAAAGAGAGAGGCATTTGAATCTCAAAGCCCACCCACAGTGCACACTTCCTCCAACAAGGCCACACCTCCTAATCCTCCTCAAGTAGTGCCTATCTCTTAAGACTAAGCATTCTACTAGACCAGCTTATGGGGGCCTTTCTTATTCTAACCACAATGGGGATATTCTAAGCTCTAATATTAAGTTGCTTCCTGTTTGAGTTCATCATATATTGATTTTATGTCTAGACCTCGACACTCCAGTGTACTTTACATTGGCCATTATAGTTATCACTATCCCAACAGGAGTAAAGGGACTTCTTGACTAGCCAGTGTCCATGGAGGTAACTGTACTGTAAGCCTTAGGCTTCGCCTTTCTATTTACAGTAGGTGAAGTCACTGGAATTTTCTTATCTATTTGACAGGCATCATAGGTGCTGAGGGCAGAACTCAGGTCCTCGTGGTTGCCTGACAAGACTTTACAGACTAAGGCATCCCCCAACAAATCGCTATTTTTTTAAGGCAGAGCCTCACTGTGTGTCTTAATTAGAGTTACTGTTGCTGTGGTGAAACCCTACAACCAAAAGCAAGTTGCGGAAAAAACACTTTAATTTGGCTTATACCTTTTTTTTTTTTTTTTTTTTTTTTTTTTTTTTTTTTTTTTTTTTTTTGTCATAGTCCATCACTGAAGGAAGTCAGGACAGGAATTCAAACAGGAACTTGGAGGCAGGAGCTGATGCAAACACCATGAAGGAAGCTGCTTACTGGGTTATTGCCCTTGGTTCCCTCAGCCTGCTTTCTTTAGAGCCCAGGACTACCAGCCCAGGAGTGGTAACACTCACAGTGGGCTAGACCCACCCACCTTAATCACCCATTAAGAAGATGCCTTCCAGACAGATTTTAAGGGTACATTTTCTCAATTGAGATTCCCTCCTTTCAGATGGCCCCAGCTATCAAGTTGATAGCTTGTTGATATGAAACTAGCCAGCACACTTCGTAGCCTCGAACTGACTTTGCAGCCTGGAATTTGTGATCCTTGTGTCCTTTCTCCAGAATGCTGGGGTCATAGGTGTGGCAAGGTCAGCCGTCTACTAAGACAAACTCTTCTAGGAGAATGAGGATGGTGGAGGTGAATACGAGAGGGCGCTATGAGGGCACACTACCAGCCAACTGTCCTCAAGGCCACCCGGAATCAAGGTATACTCCATTAACTATTTGACTAGTAGGATTTCCTCAGAAAGGAAAGTACGTGTTCAGAAGCAAGTCACTCCTCAAACACAAACAGGTTCCTCCTGAGCAGTAGGCTCAGGTGTGACTTATCCTTCCAGACCTGCAAGCTCCTTCCCTGCCCAAACCAGGGAATATAGATGCAGAGCAGCCTGGCAGATCAACCAGAAAGGCTTCTAAGCGTGTTTACATGTCCCGGGATTTCCTTTAAGAGAAGTGATACAGATGGAGAGAGTTAGATGAAGTCTTAGTTAGGGTTTCTATTTCTGTGAGGAGACACCATGACCAAGCAACTGTTATAAAGGAAAACACTTGATTGTGGTGGCTTACAGTTCAGAGGTTCAGTCCATTATTATCAGGGTAGGACATGGCAGTGTGCAGGCAGACATGGTGCTGGCTACATCTTGATCAGCAGGAAGTGATCTGAGACACTAGGCAATATCTTGAGAATGTGAGACCTCAAAGTCCACCTCTATGGTGACATACTTCCTCAAACAAGACCACACCTACTCCAACAAAGCCACACCTCCTAATAATGCCTCTCCTTGTCTTAGTTAGGGTTTTCCTTGCTGTGAAGAAACACCATGACCACAGCAACTCTTATAAATGAAAGGATTTAATTAGGCTGGTTTGCTTATAGTTTTAGAGGTTCAGTCCATTATCATCAAGGTAGGAAGCATGAAGGCATTCAGGTAGACATAGGGCTGGGCAAGTAACTAAGAGTCCCACATCTTCTAGGCAACAGGAAGTTGACTGAGACACTGGGAAGTATCCGGAACATAAGAAACCTCAAAGCCCACCCCCACAGTGGCACACTTCCTCCAACAAGACCAAACCCACTCCAACACCTCCTAAAAGTACCACTCCCTATGAGTTTATGGGGGCCAATTACATTCAAACTATGACACCCTATGAGTTATGGGAACCCATTATATTCAAATGACCACAGTGGGCCTGTATAGCTTAAGTTTCTCACGCTGAGTCAGTTACCAGTGATGCTGGCTACCCAGCAGCAGAGAGGTACAGAGGAAAACTGAAGAGTTGCATTTACCATCATGACTAATTCTCCCAGTCACCATCATAGTCAGTGTCTCAGGTACAACGGCAGGGGCTTTTAAAGTTTGCAGTAACTGCCGTGATGTTAATCAGCTCCTGGAGGGTTATAATCAGATACTGGGGGAGTCATAATTAAGCTAATGTACATAGAAAAACAAATGAGAAAGAGTATTTTTTTAAGGGACAAAATCTGGGTATGGTGGCACACACAACCCAGACTGTCCCAAGAAGAAGAGGAGGAACCACTGATGCTAGGTACAGTGCACACCTTTAATCCCAGCATTAGGAGGCAGAGACAGGCACATCTCTGAGAGTCTGGTCCTCATAGAGAGTTCCAGGAGGCCAGCAAGGGGTACATAATGAGACCCTGTCTCAAAAAGAACAAGAAAAGAAGGAGAGGTAGGGGAGGAGGACAAGGAAGACAAGAGACTGCAGACAGGCAAGAATAAGAAACAGTAGTAAGGAGAAATGAAGAGGTACTAGATGGGAATTTTGATGGGTGGGTATAATACCAGTGAAGGCTATAGATACCACTTCCTGTATTCTTATCCTGGCCCCTGGAGCTCCGTGTCAGTTAGTGAAACCCACAGGAAGACTTGCTGTGGCAAGCACCCATAAAGACAAAGCTGTTGTGATGGCTAGTCTTTCCTGTCAACTTGACGACATCTAGAAGCAACTAAAACCCAAGGGGCTGGCTACACCTGTGAAGGATATTTCTTAATTAAATCATTTGAAGTGGGAAGACCCACTTCTAATCTGGATCTCTGAGGTAGGAAGATCCACCTTAAGTTTGAATCACACCTTCTGCTGGCAGCCTATATAAAGGACATGGAAGAAGGAAGCTTGCTCTCTGCCTGCTTGCTCTCACTCTCGCTAGCAAGTCCATTCCTTCACTAGCCTTAGAGCCTACTTCTTTGGGAGTCTAGCATACACTGAAGACCAGCTGAGACATTCAGCCTTAAGAACTGAACAGCTACTGAATTCTTGGACCTTCTGTTGGTAGATAGCCATTGTTAGACTAGTTGAACCAGACTATAAGCTACTCTAATAAATCTTGTGTGTGTGCGTGTGTGTGTGTGTGTGTGTGTGTGTGAATGCGTCTTATCAGTTCTCTTCTAGAGGAATCTGAGTAATACAGCTGCCATCAGAACTGCTGGTGGCAGCAAGTGACCCATGATGCTAAATTATGTCTTCACTATCAGGCTTACTACTCTATTGCGTCTCTAAATTCATAGGTCAGAAACGCATGTTTTGAAGACCAGACTCCTGAGGAAACTTGAGACACGACGAATCCAAACCCTGGGAATCTTGGCTTCCTTTTTACTTTTAAGCTCTCGGTGCTGATGGATTCTTGATTTTTTTTTTCTTTCCCTGACGATGTTTAGGAATAGGGCCACTTTATGTTTAAGGAAAAATATTAAGTTGCCCAGAAAGTGCTGTACTCAGCAGTATTTCACTGCCGTTAATTGCTTCTTTCTTGTGACTCGGGGTCTCTCTCTTTAGGGTGCTCTCTTCCGTGGTTCTGATTTATCACTGGGCTGTAGCTATCAAGCAGGACTGACAGGGCCACTATCCTGCTCTGTAGTCAACAGATACTAGGGACGGTTCTGAGACCTCAGCACACAGCCTGCAGAAACAAGTGGCACGGACGGACTTCTGAGAGGGGACCAGGAAGCTGGGGGAAAGGTGGAGGAAGTGCGCATGGGGCAGGTGGGGGTGAGGGGGTCCAAGTCATGTCTGAGCAACAGAAATGCAGTAAATTATCATCTAATTCAAGACCCGTCCCGTGAGTTTGAAGTAATTTAGCGCTTTCACTGGGGAGCAACCACTTACGTTGGGTGTGAACCAGGACGGCAGCTCTTTTCCCAGAGTTGGGAAAGAGTTCCTGAGCTCTTGGGAGGACTACGTAGAGCGAGAAGGAACTTCTCCTCCGTAAAAGAACGTGACCTCACTGCACGAGCCAAGGCCTGAGGACACCAGCCTTCTTCAGCTTCACAGGAGTCGTTCCTTGGTTGCGTCCCTAGGGAGCCACCAAGCGGGTGCAGAGGAAGAAGGGAAGGGGTGGGGAAGGAAGGGGCGGAGCCGCCTCTGTCACACCCATTAGCCACGTCCAGTGACCAGGAGCCTCAGGGGTCCTACGCGCACGCGCAGACCTGGACTCCGCGCCCTCCTCCCCCGCCCTTCCACCCTCCCCCCCCCCTCCCGCCTCGCGCTTCTCCCTCCGTGGCGTAGTGTTTGGCGTTACCATGGAGTCTGGAGAGGCCCGCGGATGCTGTTTGTTGCCAGGGTAACCCCAGCGGCAGAAGGCAACCGTGGCGGCGGCTGCAGGGCTGCGATGGTGACAAACCCGGTGCACGGCCTGCCCTTTCTCCCGGGCTCGTCCTTTACGGACTCCACGGTGAGGGCCAGTTGGAAGGGTTCGCCACTCCGCGCGCCTCTGCTCTCCTCCATCACGCAGGCTCCACCGCCCTCCTGCATACCAGCTTCTGCGGGCTTTAGTCGGCTTCTTGGTAGTCCACACACCTTATGGGTCCTCACTGCGGTCCTGTTCTTACTTTCCTACCTAACCTGCCTCCTGGCCCCATGACCCCAGGCCATCGCCGTTACCCCATTACCCCAGATTCATTCTTACCCTCCTCAGCGCCTCTCTGCTTTCAGCCTCTCCGCCCTCCTCTCCCCAGCAACCTCATCTGACTCTTCAAGATTGCTGCCTTGCAGCCCCCTTCTCATGCACTCCTTCCTGATGGGTCATTCCCTCGGGTCTCCGTATTTCTGAGTTAAGGGTCACTTTTCTCTCTAGCTTCAGTCTTCTCTAGAATTAAATCCCGCCCCAGCTCATCTTGGGTTTCTTGTAGTTTCTCTAAAAAGCGTGCCCATCTTCCTCTTCTCTGCTTTGCGTTTTCTCATCTCACTTACCTCAACCTCATGGACCACCTGGTGCTTTTTCTTTCCTTAGCCTGTGTTTAACATTCTTATCATTGCATATATTGTATATAATATATAACTCATTTTCCGACTGTGTGTGTGTGTTTTAGGGAGGGAGGGGTCTTGCTTGTTGTATCTTGTATGCAACCCAGAGGGGCCTTGAACTTGAAAGTCATCTGCCTCAGCCTCCAGAAATGCTTGGTTTAAAGGCATGAGTGAGTACATGTGATAATTGTCTTTCTGGGTCTGGGTTACCTCATTCAAAATAATGTTTTCTAGCTCCATCTATTTTCCTACAAAATTCAAGATGTCCTTATTTTTTTTCTGCTGTGTAGTACTCCATTGTGTAAATTACCACATTTTCCTTATCCATTCTTCAGTCGAGAGGCATTTAGGTTGTTTCCAGGTTCTGGCTATGACAAACAAAGATGCTATGAACATAGTTGAGCACATGTCCTTGTGGCACAATTGAGCATCCTTTGGATATGTACCCAAAAGTGGTATTACTGGGTCTTTTTTTTAAAATATTTATTTATTTATTTATTATGTATACAATATTCTGTCTGTATGCCTGAAGGCCAGAAGAGGGCACCAGACCTCTTTACAGATGGTTGTGAGCCACCATGTGGTTGCTGGGAATTGAACTCAGTACCTTTGGAAGAGCAGGCAACGCTCTTAACCACTAAGCCATCTCTCCAGCCTGTATTACTGGGTCTTGAGGAAAGTTGTTTCCTAATTTTCTGAGAAATCGCCACACTGACATCCAAAGGAGCTGTACCAGCTTGCATTCCAACCAGCAATGCAGAAATGTTCCCTTTTCCCCACAACCTCTCCAGCATAAGTTGTCATCCGTGTTTTGATCTTGACCATTCTTACAGGTGTAAGATGGAATCTCAGAGTTGTTTTGATTTGCATTTCTTTGATAACTAAGGATGTTGAACGTTTCCTTAAGTGTCTTTAAGCCATTTTAGATTCCTTTGTGGAGAGTTCTCTGTTTAGATTTGTACTCTATTTTTTTTTTGTTGGATTTTCTCCTGCAGAAGTGTCTGGGTTGGAGTTGGACCTGGAAAGTTTTCTGGTTCTGTTCTACTGCCACAGAGGTCCCAGGCTCGGGTTCGCCTGAACCCTCAGAGGACCTGCTTACTTCCTCAGTGGTCCCAGACTCTTGCTCGGACCTGCAGGGGTTCCAGGATCCTGTCTATTTCCTTTGATGTCCCAGACCAATGCCCAAACCCACAGAGGTCCTGGCTCAGGCCTACTCTCTCAGAGGTCCAGACTCATGCCTGGTCCGGCCGAGATCTCTAGTTCCTTCTGGTTCCTGCCTATTCCCTTGCAGGACCAAGGTTCACTCAAGCCCAGGCTGACAGAGCTCCTGGCCTCTGGCTAGTTCCTAGGAGGTTCTAGACTCTCACCCAGACCCACAGAAGTGATAGCTTAGGTCTTCTTCCTTGAAGGTCCCAGATTCATGTCCAGACCCTCGGCAGTCTTTGGCTCTGACTCACCGGCTCAGCGGTTACTCCCCTGTACCATTCCGGTGGAGACTGTTGACTCTGGATCTGGTCGCTGGCTCAATCCTGATCCGCCCGTGTCTCAGGACTGGGTTTGTTGCTGGCTTCTGCTCCTGGTGGAACTTGTTCTCCGTGTCCTAGGTAGCTGGTTCAGTCCCACTCTGGTTCCAGTGGGGATCGCAGGTTATTGGCTCAATCCTGGTCTGCCAGGACTGGGTTTCTTTTTTGTTTTAATAAATTGTGAATACTTCACCAAGTTGCTGCATCATATTGAAAACCACTTTAATTCCTGCATAGTAACCCATTATTTCCTTTCTTCTTTTTGTTTGTTGTTTAGATTGTTTCCAACATATGAGTATCATATATAAACACATATATTTGTCAGTATTGTGACCAGCTTCAAGCACATCCTTCTTTCTCATACTTTTGGGATGTGTCTTTTAAAAAGGGGCAGGATTACTGGATGTTTACATATATGCTGGCAAGCCGCTCTACACAGACTTCCCCAAATGTATCAGTGTCAATATAATAAAAAAAGGCTGTGGTATAATAAGAAGGGCTGAGATATAGTAAGGAGGGCTGAGATATAATAAGAAAAGCTGTTGCTGGAGGTAAAATTAAAATTCAGAAAACCAGATCTTCTAAGGCTATCATTTATCACCACCAAGAGAAGAGGAAAAGGAAGATTAGCAAAAATAAAAATAAATTGCAGTATAAATGAAGTGGTGTGGTAGAGGTGAGGTGAGCCTGATACCACAGAGCAGGGCTGTTTTATCTCAACCTTAGGTGGCTTCTCCTTCTCTCCTTGCTCCAGATCAAGTGTTTTGGTTTAAAATGCTCTTTTATGGAGGAGGGAGTGAGAGCAGAGGAGGAAGGAGAAACTGTAGCTAGGATATAATATAAAGAAATAAGTTTATTTTAAGAAAATACTCTCTTGATGCAGCAAAACATTTAATGCACATGTTGTGATGTTGAAAAGCAAACATTTGAAGCTAGAGAGATGGCTTAGTGTTTAAGAACAAGAACGGCTGTTGCAGAGGGCCTGGGTTCAATTCTCAGCTCCCATATCAGGTGGTTCCTATCCATCTTGGTTCAGCGAGTCTGAGGGCATCTGCATGCACACCCACACATCTGCCCACATACATACATAATTTTAAAATATATGTTTTAAAGCAAGAGTTTAAGCTGTGATAGTTTAGGAAGTTTGTTGTTTCCCTTAAAGATCTGTATGGGGTTATTAATGGTACCCATCTTTTCTTCAGAAAACAGCATTCCACAGAAGCCAGACGCTCGGCTACAGGAACGGCTACGCAGTTGTTCGACGTCCGACGGTGGGGATAGGCGGAGACCGGCTCCACTACAATCAGCTGTCTCAGGCCGAGCTGGATGAGCTGGCCAATAAAGCCCCCATCTTAACTTATGGGCCACCCAAGCAGGCCCCACCTGCAGAGTTTGTCCCTGCGCATGTGGCTTTTGACAAAAAGGTATCGTCTGGGATTTTAGGGTGCCCCTTGACTTCAGATGTCTAAGACTTGACCGCTGGCAGAAATGTTATCAGTAAACCACGGAATTCCTTGAGTACTCAGAGAGAAAATTGTTCAGATGCCTCAACCCTTAGTCACAGACAGCGGAACTGGGTCCTGGAAGAGGCTTTCTCAAGGCAGGAAGCAGATTAGAGAAAATAGTTCCCTGTAGACTTCCCCAGAATATTTTCCAAATACAACGACAAGTTGCCTGAATTCCAGCTCCCACATTCATGGTGCACTATGTTCATTTTCTCTGCTTCCCACCTATTCTGCAGCAATGAGTCCTAAATCTCTATGAAGTGCAAAATAGTCCGAGAACATCCCCATCTGTTTCTTGGTTAATTTTTTTCACAAGATTTCACTCATCCATCCATCCATCCACTCATCCACCCGGAAATCCATCCATCCATCCATCCATCCATCCATCCATCCATCCATCCATCCACCCTTTCATCATTGGTGCTATTTCTATTTCAAACACTCTAGTGACTGTTGTTCTCTAGCAAAGTTCATATTGTCACACACACACAAAAAAAAAAAAATACAACAAACCCCCTTCTACCTAGCACTCCTTTAGGAAGAGAATTTTATCCCACCCTTGAGCCCCAGACTGCTTTCTCAGAGATAATGAGCAGTGATGTCCTGTTTGCTGAGTTTGAACAGACATCCATGGTCCTTCTTCTAGGCCCTGTTTCACTCTCTCCCTCCCAGGCTCTGCTCTTGGCTTGTACACAGGGTTGTTACTTCTCCTGGTTCCCCCTCCTGTCTGTCAGGTTGCTCTTTCTCTGGTCTCCCTCCCCCTTGATGTGGGCATTTGCAAGTCTCTGTGCTCATTCTTGAATTTCCCTTCTTAGGAGGCCTCACCTACCGTTGTGCCTGCAGCTGTCTTCTCAGCGCGCTCCTCTGTCAGTATTTACAAACTCTGTCCTCACTGAGCGCCAGACCTTAGCCACAGGCCTCTCCCGAGAGTGGGAAACCCTCACCTGGGTGAGCTGTGCTTCACACTTAGCCTCTGTATTTTTTGACTCTATCATTACCCAGCCCCGAGGACTGCTAGATCTGCTTCCTCGGTTTGGATTCTGAGCATTCACGCTTGACATTTTCTCCCCACATTCAAAAAGATGCCAAGCCAAGTATTTCTCTTTCGTTTCTGCTGTCATTTTCAAAGTTCAAACAAGCAATATGATCTCTACAAACTCAGGAAGTTTGAACACACCATCGGGAGCCAAGGCCACTGTAAAAATTCAGTGAAAAGATACATTTTTACACAGAGTATCTAAATATTATTTTCCCCTCCTTTCTACATGTTACTCGGCTCTCATCCTACCTGGCACAGCTGGTGTTATCCTAACACCTGTAAGAGCCTCTTGTGTTAGCATTCTTCTCGGTTGCTCCCTCATGGGGGTCTAGAACTCTTTATTCTTAACAGTCAGTGGGCTGGAGAGAGAATTCAGTGTTAGGAACACTGGCTGCTTTTCCTGAGAATATAGGTTCAATCCAGCTCTCACCTGGTGGCTTACAACCATACTGCCTGTAACTCCAGTTCCAGGGACCTTGATGCCCTTTGGGCGTCCACAGGTACTTACATACATGTGCACACACACACACACACAAACACACACATAAATAAATAAATCTTAAAATAAGAGTCTAAACACAACAAAATTACTCTAAAGCAAGAACTAAGGCATATACATTATTTAGCTTAAGTTTTTACAAAATTTTCTTATAGAAGCAGTTCATTTGTAGATGTGTAAAGATAGGAGATCAAGATTAATCTACACCGATCCTTTATGTTAGGGGCTGAAAAGCATATTCTTAAGAATTTGAGGAGCTAGAGAGGTGGCTCAGCGGTTAAGAACATGTGTTGCTCTCGCAGGTGCTGAAATTTAGCGCCTACTTCCAAGAAGATGTTCCCATATCAAGCGAGGAGCACTACCGAATCCGCCACGTGAACATGTACTACTATCTAGAGGATGACAGTATGTCTGTCATAGAGCCCGTTGTGGAGAACTCCGGGATCCCGCAGGGCAAGCTAGTCAAGCGCCAGCGGCTAGCCAAGAACAATGTGGGAGACCACTACCACTGGAAAGACCTCAATCGGGGAATTGACATCACAATTTATGGCAAAACTTTCCGAATTGTCGACTGTGACCGATTCACCCAGGTATGGTGTAGTATCCTTTGTGGGCTGGGACTCTGCAGTAGGACTCTAGCTGGTGGGATGCATTTCATTACTTCATCCATTAGTGGATGGGGAAGGACCCTGGTGGCTGTAGGGGGAGTCACTAAGCAGGTTAGTGTTTGTGTGACTGTGCATACACACACACACACACACACACACCTTTAGTACAGAGTATAGACATTAGGAAAACAATGCCAACTTTGTCTTAGATTTTTAAACAGTGATTATATACTTATTTTAAGTGAATTATAAAGTTTAAGAACATTATTCCATCTTAACCTGGCCCTGGTGCACTCACCTCCATAGCAAAAGTGAGACACATGTCTTATGAAACCATGCTTGGGTACCAGATGCTTGTCTTAAACCAATGTCAAAATTTTGTTCCTAGGCATCCAACGTGACTGATATAAGTTCATAGTTGAGATGCCCAGTTATCTTACTACGATGCCTCCCGACTAGCTTAGCATACGTATGATAAAGAAGACCTCAGGCAGGTATCAGCTGTTGTCTGCACTGTAGAGTTGGGCCGCTGGAGATGGTATCTCTCAGACATGCCCAATATGTCAGCAGATCATTCGTTCCATTGCACTTATGTTCAGGCCATTAGTGTATGACATGTAAAACCTTCAGGATGATGTTGACATTAATCCTGAAATATTAGGAATTTTTGGAAAGTCAAGGAATTGAAGTGAATCCACCAGAGAAAATGCCTCTCGATCCTTACACTGAACTCCGGAAAAAACCTGTTCGTAAATACATCACCCCATCAGACTTTGACCAACTGAAGCAATTCCTCACCTTTGACAAACAAGTAAGTGACTTAATAGAGGAGGTTTACATCTGTTTGAGTATGGATATGTGTTTATTGGAAAGTTTTGATATCCTACATATATATCGTATAGCAAAATATATACTATATATATATAATTTAACCATTGGCACATAGTGGTTTCCTGTAGGGCTAAAAGTATACCAGTGCCTCCAGAATACAAGGTGTCTCTAAGTAGCCCTGGCTGTCCTCAAACTTGCTGTGCACCCCAGGTTGGACTGGAACTCATGTTCTTTTTGCCTCTGCATCCCATGTACTGAGATTACAGGTGCGTATCACCACACCTGGCTTTCTGCCATTACCTTAAATTAGAAGATTCTGTCCATCCAGTAGATGTATTTTGGTAGTCCCAAAAGAAAGATAGGTTTATTAATGAAATTTTTTCCATACCAATTCTATACACACAATTCAACATGTATCTTTGTTAGTATGCATAAATCACCTTTATAGGCCATCCTCCCCCTTTCTTTTTATTCAGCTTCTCTTTCTCAGACTACTGTTTGGGGCCAAAGTAAGCTGTCCTGTCTTGGCACAAACTGAGAAAGCTTGTGCTATTCCTTTGGTATGTTAATATGTGGTACATGATTTTGGATATTTTCCTATCCTTTTTTTTTTTTTTTTAATTTGCTGTCTGAAAGTGTTTCAGCTACTGTTCATCACTGTCTGATAGACACATGTCATAGCGAAGTTAAGACTCTGTTTTAGAATCCTAAAGCATCACTTTGGACTCCTCAAAGGTCCTTCGATTCTATGCCATCTGGGACGACACGGATAGCTTGTTTGGAGAGTGCCGACAGTACATCATTCACTACTACCTCATGGACGATACTGTGGAGATCCGAGAGGTCCATGAACGGAACAACGGAAGAGACCCCTTCCCACTCCTCATGAACCGCCAGCGCATGCCCAAGATTTTGGTGGAGAATGCAAGTAAGTTTCGTTGAGTGGAGCCTCTGTTACTTGGGGAGTTTGGGGCTTCTAGGAAGTTAAGAGTCAGGGCGATCACTCTTCTTTACTTGGCGCTGTCCGTGTTTTCCTACATTTTTAATGTTTTTTTTTTTTTTCTTTTCTGCGACTTTCCTCCATGATTTGCCTTAGTCCAAGCATATGTCCTGGGCACTCCAGTAGAGATGACTTAGCAGATAAAAGCAAAACAGAAGAAAAAAATGCAACAGGTGATTCCTTTAAAGACAGGTAGAGCAAGGCTTCTTAACCGAACCCATTTACTATTATGTTTGCTTGTTTGTCTTGGTGCTGCTGGAGATTAACTCCAGAGGCTTATGAATGCCATTAAGTGTTTTGCCACATAACCTTGGCTGGCAAGGAGCTTACTGTGTAGACCCAGCACTGCCTTGCAAGTACTGGCATTAAAGGTGTGTGCCACCATGCTTAGATTTATACCTTGATTCATATACAATAATTGGAAGCAATAAATGAGATTTGTGCAAAAAACAAATGGTTAGGTCTTATAAAGCATTATTCGGCAGTGTAAAAACAGAGTAAAATGAGATAAATTTGCATAAAGTAAAACTCACTCTTAGTATCCATGGTGGACATTCATTTAAAGAGCGGTACATTTGTGGTTTAGGAGTCTGCAGCTGGTTTCTCTGTGGTGCTTCTGCCCAGAGAAAGGAAAAAAAGCTTTAGAGCTTAGATACAGGGTAGGACCTGTGGCTGAAGTGTCTAGACCTATCTTTACTCTGGGTAGAGACTTGGGGAGATTAAAAAAGAAAAAACTTTTTTTGCATACTCTCTGGTTCATCCTGATCTCAAATAAGCAATCAAGGTATGCCAGAGAACTAGAAAACTGGAACAAATCAACCCATAAATTGGAGAGAGAGAAAGAGGGGGAAGGGAAGGGGAGACTAGATCAGAGCAAAAATAAATGAAATGAATAAAAAGAAAAATGCAAAAGATAATTAAAATAGTTTGTTCTCCAAAAAGACAAAGAAAAATGACTATCTTGTGATGTGGGATTCCCTTCTTATGCTGTGAATATGTTTTATGATCATTGATTAATAAAGAAGATGCTTTGGCACTTCCTCAGAAAGTTAAAGCTAGAACTTCCCTCAGCCCTGTGTGTGTATGTGTGTGTGTGTGTGTTAGTTAAAAGAAAATGAAATCAGTATGTAGAAGTAGTATCTGTACAAGTGTGTTTAATGTAATACGATTCAAGTGTCTAGAAATAGAAACAACCTAAGTGCCCATCAGCTAATGCATGGAGAAAGAACATGTGGTACATGCACCATGAGAAACTAGGCATCCATATAACAGCGAAACCCTGTCACGTGTGCCAACATGGACGGAACACTGGAGATCATTTTGCTAAGTGACATCAATCGTGCACAGAAGGATAAGTACCACCTGTGCATCGAGTATGAAGTTGACCTCGCTGGGGCTCAGTGGCACGCTCCTGTAATTAGAGTACTTGGGAGGCCGAGGCACGGGCCTCACTGATGCAATGATCGCCTCAGCTTCACAGTGAGACCCTTGCCTTAAAACAAAAGAAAATAAGAACGTTGATCTTGGGAAAGTCGGTGTCAAATGGTGATTCTCAGAGGGTGGAAAGAGTAATGTGGGGAGGGGCTGGGGAGATGGCTCAGTCTACACTGCATCTGCTGTGCAAGCATTGGAGTCTGAGTTTAGATCCAGAGCAGAAAACCTGGTGGGGGCAACAGCTTACCCAATTGGTATCCCCATACCTGGGGCATGGGAGCAGAAAACAGGCTGATTCCCAGATCTCACTGGCCCAAACAGTCTAGTCAGCCGAGGAAGACATCGGATGTTGATCCCTGACCTCCAGATGGGTAGTGCATACATATAAATGTGAACCTACAAGCTTGCTTTCAAATATCTACACCTATGTCACACACACACACACACACACAAACACACATACCCCACACATACATACATGTGCACATCACTCACACACACATACATACACACACATGCACATGTCACACACACACGAACAGAGAAGGAGAGAGGAGAGATGGGGAGGAGTTGACTAGTGCTGCTGCATTGCAGCCTGGCTCTAGACCACAAGTATAATATTTCTTTTTTTTTTTTTTTTTGTGGTTTTTCGAGACAGGGTTTCTCTGTGGTTTTGGAGCCTGTTCTGGAACTAGCTCTGTAGACCAGACTGGCCTCGAACTCACAGAGATTCGCCTGCCTCTGCCTCCCGAGTGCTGGGATTAAAGGCGTGCGCCACCACCGCCCGGCTAGTATAATATTTCAAAAAGCTATGACAACCACACCAGACCTTGTTCTAGCCCACAGGAGGCTGAGGCAGGATAATTACAGCAAGTTCAGGGAAAACCTGTGCTTCATAATAAGGCCCAGTCTCAAACAGGACAAAAGAAGGAGAAAAAGTGAAAAACAAAGCACTTTGACTATTTTTACCACAGAGAAATAAAACATATCAATACATTTTAACCTGACTTAACCACTACGCAATAAATACATACATCAGAACGTCACATGGTACTCTATTAAGGCGTATACTTTTTATGTTTTTATGGATCTGTTGGAAAAGCGACAGGGTTACTGAATGAGCATTTATTTATTATACTTCAGAAATTCCATCTTTTTTTTTTTTTCTAATTTTCCATCTCAGTAATTACCTGTCAGGAGAGGCCTGCCCTGCTTCTGGCTCCATGCATTCCAGCTCTGGTTATGTAGTGTGGTACCCCACCACTGGCTTTTGTGATGTTCATAGAGGCCATGCTTCATGAAATCCATCTGAAATAAGTTAACCCTTAGTTCTCACAGCACTCGGATAAAAGGATACTTATCTCCAAAATGCAAGATTTATTCAGTATGTGAAGGTGATTCCTATGTGAGTGGATTATTGCAATCATCTCATTAATTGTCTGTGCCCCTACATCATGGGTATAGCTATGTCCTACTCTCTGATAGCAGTGGTGACTATGTGTGTGTGTGTGTGTGTGTGTGTGCATGCACACGTGCGTGAGTGTGTGTCTAGGAGAACCCATTATCTATATTGTTATTTATTGTCTATTTCAACAAACAGGATATTTTCTCCTCAAAGGTATGAGTTATTTTGCACAATCAATTGTGTAGTCTCAGTAGTTAGCAGTGTACTGTATATACATGTAAACCCTAATAATTGTTGGATGTGTAGAAAATTGGGTGATGAGTTAGAACTAAGCAACTTAGATCCCATCCAGAGCCAACTCTCTTATATGCCTTACATGGCCACATATTAATTCTGTGGACCTTGGAGGCTTTTGATGATAGCACTAACTGAATGTAGAAGAGAGATTTTATGACAAATATCTGGCGTATTATTCGTGTAGTCTGTCAAAGATTGAAATATATAGCGTTACCTATTCCTTTGGCATATCAGTAGGTACTCAGCCCTTAGCCAGAGCCAGCCAACAAGAATATC
This sequence comes from Alexandromys fortis, assembly GCF_014885135.2. Classification (NCBI taxonomy): domain Eukaryota; kingdom Metazoa; phylum Chordata; class Mammalia; order Rodentia; family Cricetidae; genus Alexandromys; species Alexandromys fortis. The sequence goes on from NW_026068106.1 coordinate 2,446,586, forward strand.
CAGTTCTTGTGTTAAGCTTTCTTCCTCTGTACTTTCCTTCATCCCTCTAACCCCATGTCCTATTAGAGAACTTCCCTCAGTGTGTGCTGGAGATCTCTGATCAGGAGGTGCTGGAGTGGTACACTGCCAAGGACTTCATTGTGGGGAAGCCGCTCACCATCCTCGGGAGGACCTTCTTCATTTACGACTGTGATCCGTTCACCCGACGGTACTACAGAGACAAGTTCGGGATGCCTGATTTACCACGCGTTGATGTGAGCAAGCACGAGCCACCTCCTGTAAAACAGGTAAATGGAATAGAAGTCCCAAGTGTGATAAGAAAAAAAAAAAAAAGAAGTAGAAACTGAAGTGAAGAACTCAATAAACACAGATGACTTCTGTATGATAGAGGCTCACAAAAGAGGAACTATGAAGAGCCCATCACCACATGAAAACACCCGCAGTCTAGTTATAATCAAAGAAACAGAATGACAGTAATGAGGTTTAATGCTCTGCTCAATTTGAAAGGTCTTCAGTACCCAGTGTTTGTCTCTTTGAAAACACAATTTCATATGCTGTTGTTAGGAAAGCAAGGTAGAATCATCTTTCTCAAGTGCTGTTTGTTGCCATTTTAATTCTTTAGACTATTGTTTATCTTTGGTCTACAAAATCTGCGTTGAGGACTATAAAGGAATATGTTTTACGCAGGAGAGGTTGGCAAAATACATCTGTCCATACTAGTAGAAAATTGTAAGGTCTGTAAAAGATAAAGTAAGTGTTTGTATATTAGCATGGGAAACGTTCATCGCATATTTTAAGTGAATAAGTGTCTACATTTCTGTGCATAACCTCTGTTCATAAAGGCTGGGAAACAGCTGTCAGACACAGCTGCCACATCATTTGTGGGCTCTGGTTCTCCTTGTGGGAATGGGAAGGTCAAGCAAGGAGAGAACCAGGGAACTCGCTTCTGATAGCCCGTATGTGGCTCTAATTTTTATTCTTGTAGTGAAGCTTGTATTACTCTTTAAAAAAAAAAAAGGGTTTTTTTTCTATTTTAAATCATGTTCAAATGAACCCAGCATCTTAACTACATTAAAGTATCTAGTTCAGTGGTATTAAACTAAAGGATATTTTGTAGATCCAAATGGATTCCCCACTTGGAGTCAGTCAGTCTCCTGTATCATGAAGGTTTTCTTGTTTTTAATGGTAGCCGTTAAGCCTGGGATATTGCACATAGTGGACCAGTGCTCTATTACATAGCAATATCTCTAGCTCTCTTAAGTTACATAGCAGAGTAATTATGGCATTGCAACCCCAAATCCTAAGAACGCTTACTTGTAGATTAGTTTGTAATGTCTCTCAGTTAATCATTATGGACTAATGTTCACCATTATGGAACCGTTTGAGTATTGTCTAGTGTCCTGTCCCTTTGGAAGGACTCCTTGGCACATTGCTTGCCAGTCAGGTGCAGTGGTAACTACCTCTCCCAGCTTTTGTCCATTTAGAAATATCTTAATTTGTCCCTCATTTCTGAAGGACAGCTTTCCTCTGTATAGAATTCTCCACTGTGCTTTATTTCCTCTTACAATTTGGATATATTGGTCCCCCACTGCCTTATGATCTCCAGAGTTCTAGGGAGAGATCCACTAGTAATCTTTCTGTGTGTGGCAAGGCAAGTCTCCCCGGCTTTCACAATTCTCTTATCGCTGGAACATTTGATTATTGAGGGTCTGACAGTGTGAGTCCCTGAACTCAGCTTCAATCTCCCTGTGTGTTTTCATTTGTCTGGCTGAAGAAATGTAAACTATTTTTTCTTTAGACACACTCTCTCCCCATGTCTCTTTCTCCTCTTTTTTTTTGTTTGTTTGTGTTGGTAGGAGTGGCCAGCTTGTTTCGTCCCAGCTGCCCGGCTAGCTTACACCGAAATAACCACACCGAAATTGTATTAATTAAAAAACTGCTTGGCCCATTAGCTCTAACTTCTTTTTTTT
>NW_026068106.1:2449850-2504768 GCF_014885135.2 Alexandromys fortis
GCCTCTGCCTCCTGAGTGCAGGGATTAAAGGTGTGCACCACCACTGCCCAGCTATACTATATTTTCTTGAGGGTTTTCACATCTCCCTTTAATTATTTAAGCATTTAAAAATTGTGTGTGTGTGTGTGTGTGTGTGTGTATGCATGTGCCGTGTGCATACCATGGTATGTATGTGGAAGTCAGGGGGGAACTTTTGGGAGTTGGCTCTCTCCTCTCACTGTGGATTTCAGGGTTCAAGTTCAAGTTGTGAGTTTCTGTGGCAAGTACTGCATCTCTCCCCCACACCATGTGGGCTGCCCCCTTGGAGCATTTTTAAGATAGTTGTTTTAAAGCTGTTGTCAAGCATACCCTCTCTGGGATCTTTCCAGGGATAATCTCTGCTTCTTAACTTTTTCCTTTTAATGTACCAATTTACTACTTTTTAAATATGTCTTGTGACTTGTTGAGAATGGGATGTTTGTTCATTTACTTCTGAGACAAGGTCTGATTATGTAACCCAGGCTGGCCACAAATGTGCAGTCCTCAGGAGTTGCTTTGGGGTACATGTTTCTGAGCTGACACTGAAAAAGACACGCACAGTGACTTCTTGTGTGATGTAGTACCAACAGCCTCACCTCTTTCTTCCTGTTTATCTCCAGGAGTTACCTCCCTACAATGGCTATGGACTGATCGAAGACTCTGCTCAGAATTGTTTTGCTCTCATTCCCAAAGCTCCTAGAAAAGATGTCATTAAAATGTTGGTGAATGACAACAAGGTGCTCCGCTTTCTGGCTGCACTGGTGAGGCAAATTTTATACCTAAGATGTTTTTCCTTTATCTCGGCATGTTGGACAATTGTTCATTTTGTCTGTAGGGTATAGAGTCACAGTGTTAAAGTCACGTGTTCACTACAGCAAACACTGTATATGGTAGCCAGCCTTCAGAAATGTTAGGTAGTATAATGCTTCTGAACCAAGACCCGGCTCAGTTCCTCACCCCCCATTTCTAGATCCATAATCTCTACTTTCAATACCTCAAAATTTTCATCCACTTTGCCTGTTAAACAATTGTAGATTTCTATACCATATTTTAATCATTTGTGCATTGATAGACACTTCCAGAGTATATTTCTTAAAGAATAGAAATTATGTCTTATTGATTTTTAATACTAGCTATGATATCTAAATGTATTATTTTATAGTAAGTATAAAAAGTTGAATTATACTAACTTAATAGAGGTTGCCTTTTGAGATTTTAAATTATTTTATATGTATGAGTGTTTTGCCTTCAGGTTTGTGCACTGTAGAGGGCAAAAGACCCTTGTGCGCACAGTGAAGCACTGGAGAAGCCAGGAACCTTAAACACACAGGCATCCTTCAAAGGAGGAGATATTTAACCAGTCTTCCTCCTGAAGTGCTGGAAATGGGCCTAATTTTCAACCTGGTGATCTCTTGCTGTCTGATGAGCCAGGCTCCACGGTATCCCCCAGAATTATGTTTACCCATCTCAGACCCTTCATCCCCAAACCTTGAACGTCACTTCCAGGCCATAAAACTCATCCTTGTGAGAGATGTCATTTGTATTTTACAACAGCCCAAGTGACTTCTGTTTTATCTTAGGGCCAGGCCAAATCCTGTTGCCTACAGGCATTGTGTTTTCCTCAGTCATTCTTCCTAGTTTTCTGATAACAATTAAGTCAATCCTGTGAGGACAGGAAATCTTGAGGCGTCTTTACATTGAAGTTCTTTACAAAGTACATATGGCTTTGCCTATGAGCTGGGTTCTGTTGACTTAGAAACAATGCTCAGGTCTAGGTGGATCTCTGCGAGTTCGAGGCCAGCCTGGTCTATAAGGGCTAATTCCAAGACAGGCTCCAAAAACTACAGAGAAACCCTGTCTCAAAAAAAAAAAAAAAAAAAAATAAATAAATCTATTGCATTTTTAAAATAAATCTCTTAAGTACTGGAAAGAAAAGGGAATTTTCTTAATCTTATAAAATATATTTACAAATCCTACTGTAAACAGAGTACCGAAGAGTTGAGAAAATACTCCCTTCAGGGAGGAGCACGGGAGGCGTGACTGTTACACACATTATACTCAACCTTGTTCAGGCGCTTCTAGAACAGCATGAGGGGGAAGAAACTGGAAATAACCTCGGGGTAGCTAATACTGTAGGCATGAATGGGCTCTACGTGTCTTGGGGTAGAAAAGGCACCCACTGCACCCCACTGAGCCCTGTACTGGCAGAAGACCTGTCCCATACTTCCTCGACTCTAAGTATTGGCCACTGTGGTGGTTTGAATGAGATGTGACAAGCAAGTCATGAACATATGAATACTTGGTTCCCTGTTTTTGGCACTGTTAGGAGGTGTGGATTTGCTGGAAGAGATGTATCACAGCGGGGGACGGGGTGGAGCCTTGAGGTTCTGAAACAGTGCACGGTGCCATTCCCAGTTAGTTCTCTCTGCCTGCTGATAGTGTTTAGACATGTGATCCATCAGCAGCTGCACTCTTTTCCCGGTACACTTTCCTGCCTCAGTTTAGCCTCTTGTCACCTGCTCTTCTCGGTTGTCAACATCCGGGCACGCTCCGCAGCTGCTCAGTGGAGGCATCTCTAACCCCCCTCTCCCCCATGGCAAGCTGCCTCTATACTTGTGTATGTGGCCTGTTCTCAGGCCCCCAGATAACAACTCAGTGTTAAAACAACAGTTCTCAAAATTGGGCCCACCCGTCTGCCCTCTGAGCTGGGGACTCTTCTGTACTGTTGTTGAGCCTTGTCAAGTCTGTAGACTTGCTGTGTTGCCTGGCTTACCTTTCAGGTGAGACTTCCCCTCTGCTGGGAGCCACATGCTGGGGAGCCTCTTGCCTTAGGAGCCATGCGGCTGGGGGGGCCATGTGGCTGGGGAGCCATGCAGCTGGGGGGTCATGCGGCTGGGGGGCCATGTGGCTGGTGGGCCATGCGGCTGGTGGGCCATGCGGCTGGGGGGCCATGCGGCTGGGGCCATGTCCCTGGGAGCCATGTGGCTGGGAAACTGTGCTCAGCCTGGTGTCTTTCCAGTGCTTTTCCCTTGTGGTTCTCTTCTGCATTCCAGTCCTCCTCTTGTGACTTGCTGAAGCTCTTCTACTCTTTCTTGCTTTGAATTCTCAAATCAACATATGAAAGCCAGAGGCTCTTATATAGAAACCCAGAGTTTTCTTCTGGGCCTACACTCACACCAGGCAGCAATCAACCGGAGCTAAATTGGAGTGGCCTCCTTTCCCAAAATGAAACCTGTTTGTCCCAGCACAGACCCTCAATACATGGCATGTTTATATGAATTCAGCTTGGTTTCATTTTGGGTTTCCTGGAAAGACTATGAGCCTTGACATTCTCTTTTTCCATCTTTCTAGGAATCCCCTATCCCGGAAGACAAAGACCGGCGCTTTATCTTCTCTTATTTTCTTGCCACCGATATGATCAGTATCTTTGAGCCTCCTGTTCGAAATTCTGGTATCATTGGGGGTAAATTCCTGGGCAGAACTAAAGTTGTTAAACCATTCTCTTCGGTTGACAACCCTATCTACTATGGACCAAGTGACTTCTTCATCGGTGCCGTGATTGAGGGTAAGCCTAAACATGGCTTAGAGTTTCCTGATGGCTTGGAAAATGGACTTGCTGTGATTTAATGCATTCTTAAGCCTTATAAGAAGCAACTGGGCTGTGTTCTGACTCAGATGATGCTAATTTGAAGGTATTCATGCTTCCATTTCTTAATCTCCTTGCTTATCAGTTAAATTCTAAATTGGTTGCATTTGTAGATACTATGTTATTGTATATATTGGCTCCATTTGTTAGATGCTAACACGAGGAACCCGAGAAAAATCACTGAATACTAATGTATACAGCTTTTCAAAATTCACCAGTCTGGTCAGGCAGTGTTAGCACATACCTTTAATTCCAGCACTTGGGAGGCAGAAGGCAGGTGGATCTCTGTGAGTTCAAGGCCAGCCTGGTCTACATAGTGAGGTCCGGGACAGCTAGGACTTTGAAGAGAGACATTGTCTCAAAAGCAGGCAAACAAACAGAACAGCAACAACAACAACAAAACAAATGGATTCACCTGTCAGCCACAAATGATTCCCGTTGGATTTATTGCTAGAAGGTTAACAGTGTTTGCTCCTGACTGCATGAGAGAAGCAAAGCTGAAGTAAGTGTAACGCTACTCTCTCCTCAGTGTTCGGCCATCGCTTCGTCATCCTCGATACAGATGAATACGTTTTAAAATACATGGAGAGCAACGCTTCCCAGTATTCCCCAGAAGCCCTCGCCTCCATCAAGAACCGCATCCAGAAGCAGGATGTGCAGGAGGCTCCGGCACCAGAATCAGAAAAGTATGTTGGACTGCCTAGGGTCGGGATTTGGCACGTGCAAGCTATTTAGAAAGCGGTTCCATTCTGTGTGTGATATATGTGGTATATGTGCATAGGTACATAGGTACACAGGGCTGTTCACCCATGTCCAGGGGCCAGAGGAGAACATTAAGTATCCTGTTCCATCATGCTATGCATTATTTCTTTGAGGGAGAGCCTCTCACTAAGTCTGGGTTTAGACTGCTGGCCAGCAACCCAATGATCCCCTTGTCTCTGCTCCCCACGGCACTGGGGTTGAGGGTGCAGCCACCACCAGGATTTTGTGTTTTGTTTTTACACAAATGCTGGGACCTGAGCTGCTCTTACTGGATGCTCGCCCAGCAAGCATTCTGAGCCACTGAGCCATCGCTGCAGGCCGCCAGAAAGGAATTCTTGTCGAAATCAATGCATAGTGATATTCTAGAATTTCAACTTTCCTTTACCAGGCTGGAGCTGTCAGGCAGATGGAGATGGTTTCTTGGCTCGACATAATAACTACCACCTTAGAAGTTTTCCCGTTTTATCCCTGTAGCAAATAATGGTTGAACGGATGCCCGTCGTATCCGTTTCAGACATCATCACTAGGCCACTGGTCTGTTCAGTAAGCAAAACAGATAAGAAGTTGCTGTCTTTCTGGGCTGACCCAAGCAGGAATGAAGAGAGAGTAATACAAGTAGATCATACAGTACAGTCAGTGATAAATACCATACAAAAATAAAGACTTAGAGGTGGCAAGCATTGCTGGAGGCTGGCAGTGGGCACTTGCTTGGCAGATGGGAACCACCTCAGAGGGCAACACTGAGCAAACCCTTGAAGGGAAGGGAGTTCTCTGGGTAGATGTGTGGATGTGGGACCGTGGAATACAGAGACCTGCCAGGTAGCATGCTCCGCTTAGCATGGTCAAGTAACTGGCAAGGAACAGACGAGTGAGAGTGGCTGGAGTGAGGGAGGGAGATGAGGAGGGCCAAGTGCCGAACTTAGAAAACTAATGAGAAGACCACTGGAAACGGAAATTAGCAAGGAGCCAGATTGAGTAAGAGCCACTGGGTATTTGGGAAGATACCAACTTTCTCTGAATGAAGGTGCGATTTGTTTGGGAGTCTCAGAGTAGAAGAATAATAGGGTGTGACGTAAGCTTTTAAAGGGCTAGCCCGCTGCTGTGCTGATACTCCAGTCAGAGCCACATGTGTTGGAGCAAACCTAATTCTAGCACTTGGGAGGTACAAGCAGAAGGATCAAGTGGTTACCCGGGATGTGAGAGAGGTAACAGAGCTAAAGAAGATTCTGAGACCGGGGTCTGAGCAGCAGGAAGGACTTTCCCTCAGCTGAGATGGGGATGATGGGGACTCTGTGTAAAGGAGTTTGTTAGAAGAGTGTGGTAGAGACATGGGTTTGGGACGTATTTTATATTTAGGAGATAAACTAGAACCAGGGTTGTGCTCACTCCAGTGAGGATTTTCAGCAGAGTTAGGTGGTAGGAAAGCTCGAAAGAGGGAGATGTGAGCGAGGATGGGAAGCACTCTGGGTAAAATGTACACCCGGTGTTCATGAGGAGGCTTGCACAAAGGGGAGCAGAGAAATGGAGCGGTAGCTGGCAGAGGAACTGCAGTCAGCTGAAAGTTTTGTCTTGTGTTTGGTTGAAGATGGGAAAAAGTACAAGCAAAAAATAACACAAAAGCTTCCTGCCTTTAATCAGGAGGCCAAGGCAGCGCTACTGTAAATTTGAGCCATCACTACTGTAAATTTGAGGCATCACAGGCAAGACCCTGTCTCAAGCAACAACAACCATATTGGTGTAGATTAAAATTCTACGGGGAAGGGAACTGGTAGATGTGCGAGAGATGCTCAGACTGGCTGAGTGTGAGAGACAGAATGGATGGGATTAGTGAGTAGGTGGAGAGAACTTGGCACTAGGTAGATGCACTGTTTATCCAGGGCAGTTATCCCCCCCCCCCCAAAAGGTAGTTTCAGGACACTCAAATTTAAAAAAAAAATACTGTAGACCTGTATCAGTTCCTTTTCTGTTGCTGTGATCAAATACTGTAAGGCAGCTTATAGAAGGAAGAGTTTATTTGCCTTCTGATTCCAAAGGGTGAGAGTCCATTGTGGCGGTGGGAGAGGCATAGCAGGAAGTAGCAGGCAGGGCAGCAGGAGCAGGAGGCACCAAAGAGAAGAACAGGAAGTGAGGCTGGACTAGAAACAATGTCTCCCCCAGCAAGGCTCCTCCTCACAAAGGTTCCACAGCTTCCCCACGCTGTGCCACCAACTGGGGACCAAGTGATCAGATATATGAGCTTAGGGGGGACTGTATTTGTCAGGGTTCTTTAGAGGGACAGAACTGAGAGAATGAATATAGATATATGAATATAACTCATATGTATATATGAGAGAGATAGAGGAGACAGGAGAAAGAGAGAGAGGATTTTTTAGAGTGGGTTACAGGCTGTGGTCCAGCTAGTCCAACAATGACTGTCTAGCCACAGAAGATCCACAAATCCAATAGTTGTTCAGTACACAAGGCTGGGTGTCTCAGCTAGTCTTCAGTATACACCAGAACCCCGAAGAACTAGGGCTATTCTTTAGTGCCAGTAAAGGAATGGACTTGCCATCAAGACCAAGGTCAAGCAGACAAAGAGAACCAGGTTTCTTCTTCTGTGTCCTTTATATGGGATGCTAGCAGAAGGTGTGGGCCAGGTTAAAGGTGAATCTTCCCACCTCAAAAGACTTTGAAACCCCTCACAGTTGTTTCTAGATGTAGTCAAGTTGACAACCAAGAATAGCCATCCCAGGGGCATGTGTCATCAAAACCACAACAGGATTATAAAGGCTTTTAGTCTGTAGTTAGCATGTTAGAAGTCCTATCTAACAATGTAAAAATACTTCATTTTAGAAAAATACACTAACAGAGGTAACTTTTCTTTAGACAGGCTTACATGTATGCCCAGCTAGCCTGGGAACTGACATAGCTGAGGCTGGCCTGGAGTTATGATCCCCCTGCCTCTGCCTCCCACACATTGGGATCGCAGGCACGTGCATGCACCACCACTCCTGGCTTTATATGGTGTTGGGGATCGAATCTAGGGCCTCACACATGCTAGTCAAGACACTATGAACTGAGCCATGAAAAGAAAACAGTTTCTGGGGAAAATAACTATGTTTTCTGTCTTCCAAACAAAAATAACTGTTGGGAAGAACTGCACTTTACTTTTTTGAGAATACCTTTAATGTCTGTTTTTTTTTTTTAAGAGGAGACAGCTGAATTTTTATGTTTTTAAATTCAGTCCAGGAAAAATATCATTTATCGCATAATATTTGGGGAAATTCTTGACTGCTTGTGGGGAGAAAGGAGCGAAAAGACAAACAGTCGTGATGTTGTTATTTTTCACCTTGTGAAGACCCCGACAAGGGCTTTAGGAGACCCCGGGAGTCTAGGCATTATTCCCGGAAACTTTGATCTGGGTGACAAGAAGTCAGAACCTAAGGGAACAGGCACAGATAAACAGGAAAAATGTGGTTGGCAAGCCTTTCTAATTGATTGTGTTAGTGTGGCGTAAAGTAAGAACTGGAATTTGTGAAATGTTTTACTTTATTGAATATATAGGCTATATCTTAAACCTAAGGGAAATGAACACCAAATTAAATACATTTTACTTACTACTGCAACAGAAAAAATATGACCAGTTATAATCTTTATTCACCATCAATTGAAAAATGTATCTCTTAGCCTAGCAGTGGGGCACAATTTTAATCCTAGTACTCGGGAGGCAGAAGCAGGCAGATCTCTGTGAGTTCTTGGCTAGCATAGCCTACAAGAGCGAGTTCCAGAACACCCAGGGCTGTTACACAGAGAAACCCTGTCTTGAAAAACAAAACAAAAATAAAAAAAAAAACAAACAGAATAGAAATGTATCTTAATTCTAGGATGGTGTGTGTGTGTGTGTGTGTGTGTAAATGATCTTTGTGTCAGTGTGGCCTGAGGAGCACTCTGCTCAAGGGTAGCCAGAACCACCTGCTGATGGAAAGAATTTCTAGGCGATATGAAGCAAAGTTAAGATCTGTTTATGAAAAGAGAGATTTTTATAGAATTTGAAGCAAAGGCATAGAGGAGGGACAGAAAAAGGGAGGAAGGAGAAAAGAGAGAGAGTTCCAGGAGGAGGCAGGGGAGGGAGGATGGGGAAGGAAAGAGAGAACGAGGAAGGAGGGAGGGGAAGAAGGTTGGAAAGGAGAAGTGGAAAGGGAGGGAGAAGAGAGGAGGGGGAGTAGGGAGAAGGGAGTTAGAGGAGATGTTGGGGAAAAAAAGGACTGTTATACGTACCCTAGGGAGGGCCCAGGCTTCTGAGAAGAGAGTCATATTTAAGTGTAATAATAATAGTGCATGCATATTGGTGGCTACTGAGAACACATTGCTCAGAGGATCTGAAAGATTAACTGGAAATATTTTGGTATAATTATTCTCTCTAAAGAACTCTCCTTGCCAGTCTTTAGGGCCCAGGCCTGTGGTCTGGCTGCTCCGGGCTTCAAGCATGCCTGACAGACATGGTGAAGCCATGTCTCGAAAACAAAGTAAAATGAGTCTGAGGATGTAGCTCAGAGGGAGAACATTCGCCTAGCGTGTGTGAGGTCTCGTGTTGTTTAATCTCCACTATCGCCAAAGTGCATAGATAATAAACAGATTGTGTCTTAATTAACAGAGGTTATCAACTGGTTTATGAAATGAATGATAAATGTTTAAAGAAAAGGAAGAGTTCTGACTAAGCCACAGACCCAGAAAGGTCAAAGGGTTCTTACTGCCTCATAGGTCACACGGAGCCAAGGCCCATGTCTTGATTATAAGCCTGTTCATTATCTTGCTTATGAGATTTTTCTCAAGAGTGGGATTTCAAGTCCTTCATTGATACGATTCAGTGAGAGGCTTAATCCAGATACCCGAGGGTGAGGGTTGGGGCGCTCTCCCTTCTCCCTTTAACGTCCCTGGTTCGTGAGAACTGCAGAAATAGAGTGGCTGTCTAGGAAAGAGGGAGGCTGCATGGTGTGCTCTGAGGGCCCACTTGGTATTCATGGCCATTATGTTCAATTCAGCTCCTTCTCAAAAGGGTCCCTTCTATTCTCCCATGTCTGTGCAAATACCAGTGGGACCTGGGAGCTATTTGCTTAAGCACGCTACCAGCAAAATCTTATTTTATATTAGCAGTGAGGGAACGTACACTAGGGGCTCCAAGACCTTTATAACAATGAAAGTAAGAGGGAAAGCGGGATTTGGATTGAGAGGGCTGCTGCTTTCCGTGTTTCTGTCCTTCCTCCCTCCAGCTGTTCTCTGGGAGAGGAAATGCTTGAAGAAGACATAAATGCTGGGGTGTGTTCAGTCCCTTCCAGCTTTGGCCCTTTATGTATCCCAATCTATAATAAACCCTACAACAGGAAATGCACATCCTTCTTCCAACTAATAATCTTAAGATGTCCCCAAGGACCAGCGTATTTTGTTTTGTTTTGTTCCAGACAGGGTTTTTCTGTGTAGCCCTGGCTGTCCTGGAACTCACTCCGTAGACCATGCTGGCCTTGAACTCAGAGATCCACCTGCTTCTGCCCCGGGAGTGCTAGGGTTAAAAGCATGAGCCACCACCATCTGGCTTAACTCTGCGTCTTCTTATGGCAGGTAACAATTACTAGAGGATGGATTTTGGAGCAGCTGGCCATTGTTTTTCCTGGGGCAGAAAATTAGCATAGCGCACAGGAAATTAACTGAATACTGATTTCAGCTTGAAGTTCTTAGGGAGTCTGGGATCTCCTTGTAATTTAAAAAAATTATTATTTTATGTATAAGGATGTTTTGCCTGCATATGTCTGCGGGCCTGGTACTCACAGAGCCTAGAATAAGGCAAGGGAACCCCTAGAATTGGAGTCATAGATGGTTGTAAGCCATTATCCGGGGGCTGAGAACTGAATCTGGGGCCTCTGAAATAACAGCCAGCGTCTTAACCACTGAACCATCTCTCCAGACCTTTCTTTGTGAAAGAATTTGTGAACTCAAATTTAAGGATAAAAACCATGTATGTGCCTCATCAGTCCACTTTGAACACAAAGTCTGTCTGTATGACCAGCATGTATACACATCTGTATCGAGTCAGGTAGTCTCGTTTACTGTCCCATCATTTTTAAGTTCCCAATCTTTGAGGATTGCTTCACAATTCCAATATGAAATTAAGGACTGGGGAGATGGCTCCCCACAATTGAGAGCACAGGCTGTTCTTTCAGAGAACCCAAATTCAGTTCAGTCCAGTTCCCAGCACACACAGGATGGCTCACAATTATCCCTCACTCCAGTTCCAGTGGAGCTGATGCTGTCTTCTGACCTCCAGGGGTACCAGACATCACACACGTGCATTCACACAGTCAAAATACTCATATGCATTAAATACGTAAGCCTTAAAAAAAAAAAAAGCCAAATGTGAGATAAAGCAACAGAGTGGGCCCTTCCCCAGTTCTCCCGTCTCTACTTCAGAATGTCCGTGCTTTCATCCCTTTTCACCTTTTCCAAGTGCAAGGCTGCAGTTGTGCATCTGTGGCCATTTCCTCCCTGTCTGCTTGAGAATCCGGACTCTTTCCATGAATTGCTTTCCTGAAGGTCAATGATGGTTTTCAAACAAAGTAGTCTCACTTGCTCATTGGTTGCGCAGATATTTGAGCTTGCCCCACATCAGACCTTACATTAATACTAGCTTAAGCAAATATGTGAGACAATAGGAGGCTGTGAGCTAGAGCAGAGGCTGGCCAGCTTTTTGTCTGCAGAGGCTCGGATACTCGGTGATTCAGTCAGAGCATCTCTTGGAAATACCCAGCCCCACCCTTCCAGCACAAAAGCAGCCACAGACAAAGGAAAATGAATAGGAATGGGTGTGTTCCAATAGATCTTCCCGAATAAAGAGTAGTCTTCAGCTGGATTTGGCCCGTTCCATAGTTTCCTGACCCCTCCACTCCCAGTTAGCTAGTTTGGTGTACAAACAGTAAATTGCTTTTTACCACTTTCCTTTGAAGACTAGGGAGTCAGAGTCTGGTATCCCCTCTGAGAGCCCATCAGGTATGTCTTTCTATTTACGACGTCCAGGTTGCTGTTTCTCAAGATCTTGGGTTTGTCCTTGTGCTTGTCCCTCTAAACTCACAAGACCTTACAAGTGTGAGTCGCTCTCTGTCCTAGCTATTCTGAATCGATGCCTGTGTTCTTTTCCATCTGTTTACGGTGTCTTTTGAAACTGAAAAGCCATTTGTCACTTCCTCTCCCAGCACTCCGCTCTTCCTCTCTGTTTCTCTTATTCTCTCCTAGGCTTGAGATATGGAGCTGTGGTGACATGGGAAACACCAGCTCCGTGCCCTGTAGAGGAGGCTATCCACACGGGTTAGCTCCGCCCTTTTCTCCTTACAGGAACCTTATATTTTAAACCATATCCCAAAGCTTTTGTGTCCTTTAGTTTGATCCTAAAATACCTCTTGCTGCTGATCTCTCATTTTCAATATCACCTCCTCCTCTTGATTTAAAGCAAGCTATTAATGAGAGCTGATTTTGAGCGCACTTGGTACCTACAACAGTGACAGCAGAAACAATCTCCCATTGGCTTAGCCCAGAATGGGCTTATGCTTTTCATGTACTACATTTGCTAGAGGTAGACAGTTGTTCTCGGCTGGAGACGGAAGTTCCAAGCCAGCCTGAACTATATGAGAGCCTGTGTCAAAAAAATAAAAAAATAAATAAATAAACAAACGAAAACAAAATAAAAACAGCCAAACAAACAAACAAAAACTATAATTCACTAATTAAAATTTTAAAAGACTTTCTTAGAATTCCCTACCTACCACGTTTTTTTTTTTTTTTTTTCCCATTTCATTGCCTGGGCTATATCACTCCAAACAAATACTAGAAAAATAAAATATTGTGAAGAGCTCTGGCCTTAAACACATATCATCTGAAATCCAAGTCAAAAACAACAACAAAAAAAAAAAGAAAGAAAAAGAAAACCCAAGCTTCTCCCCCAACAGTTAATGACTTTCTGAAGCAATTTAAATTCTTGTATGAAAAAAATATAAATAACAGGCAAATCCAGTTGCAAGAGGGGGCATTTGAGAAACAACAAAATAAGCTGGTTTTAGGAAAATAATCATTTCAGAATGTTTAAAGGATATGCTGATGTTCAGAAAAACTTAAGAAATTAATTTTGAAATAGAAATGAGGCAAAATATTTTAAAGGGTCATATAAAGCCATCTAAGAACAAAAAGGACAAAAGCAGGCAGAGAAGCAGCCAGCCTTAGGGAACACGTGAACCCACACAGGTATCCAGATGGGGCTTTGGCAGGAAGCTAAGCTCCACTACCCACTGCCCTCTACCAGCATCCCTTCCACGCTGCATGGGTGTTTTCTCTGCTGCATCGAGAGGAGTGGGTATCTGGGTCCTTCAGGGAGGACAGAGGTATGTATTTCTCCCAAATAATTATATATATTAAGATAGTGGCCGGCAGGAGACCTTATGTCCCGAGAGCCTGTGGAAGATGGAGGCTCAGGTACTTCCTGTCATTAAGATGGCCCCCTGTCTATTCACTTACATTTTAGTATATGTGAACCAGATAATCATATTCTGCTTCTATAATAGATGATTCATGGGACCCTTTCTCTGCTAGGGAGTTTTGTGACATTTTAATTGCTTTCGTCTTGCTATAAAAGTAATATCTGCTTAAAATGTAAGGGAGTAACCCGGGGCTGTAGTGCATGCTCACAGTTCCAGCACGTAGAAGCTTCGCCAAAAGGACTGGGAGTTAAGAGCCAGCATGGGCTCCATGGTGAGCCTTTGTTTCAAGAGCAACAAGGAAAACAATAGGGAACAAAACTTAGGTTATAAAAGGTGAAGAAAGCAAAACTATTGGAAAAACCCTAATAACCCAGAGGCAACTATTTCTAATACTTGCTTGTTTAACAGACATATAAAATATAATACTCCTTGCTATTTACTGGCTTTGTGGTCTATCATGAACATTTCAGATATTTTAGAACATTTTATGAAGCATCAATAGTTAAATGCTTTAAGAAAACATTACAGTCATGTACTTCTACCCTCTGTTGACTAGGACTCTCTCTCTCTTTCTCTCCCTTCTTTCCTTCCTTCCGACAGGTTTTCTCTGTGTAACAGTCCTGGGTCTATCCTGGAACTCACTCAGTAGACCAGGCTGGCCTCAAACTCAGAGATCTGCCTGACTCTGCCTCCTGAGTGCTGGGATTAAAGGTGTGTGGCCACCACTGTCCTTCTAGACTCTTAGAGTTACAGTTCTGAGCTGCTGGACTGAATTCAGGTCTTCCCCAAAACAGGATGCAATTTTAACTGCTAAGTCATTTCTCCAGCCCTGTTTTTTAATTTATTTTAAAATATATATTCATTAGTATGTTTTGCCTGTATATATGTGCATCACATGGGTGCTTGGTGCCCAAGAGGCCAGGAAGAGGCATGGAACCCCTGTAACTGGAGTTACAAGTGGTTGTGAGCCACCATGTGGGCGCTGGAAACAGAACCCAAGTCTTCTGCAAGAATAACAAGTGCTTTTGGCTGCTGAGTCCAGCCTCCCACGCTGCATCTCTTCCCTTTAAAAGCAGTTTCCTTAAACAAAAAAGTTTCAAATATATCTTTTTATACTTCTGTAGGTTTTAGACAAAAGCTAGCATACTATACACACTTAGGTTCCTCAAATCTCTCGCTAACATCACATTATCTGTATTACTTGGTTAAAGTGTAAATTATTTAGCACATTTCCTCCTTTTGGACAGCTTGGCTGATGAGAACAGTCTTTCCGCAGAGTCCATGGCTCTTCTCAGGGTATATTGTTTGAAATTCACTGCTAGGAGCTGGTATTGGTGGCACACGCCCTTAATCCCAGCACTCAGAAGGCAGAGGCAGGCAATCCCAGTGTGAATTAGAGGCCCATTCTTGACTACACAGTTTAGGCCAGCTAGATCTTCACAGTAAGACTATGCCTCAAAACAAACAAACAAACAAATAAATAAAATATTTGCTAGATTTTTGTTTCTTCTTTCCGAAAAGACCCTAAGAGACCACACTACTTTCCCCTGCCTCAGAGCCCACAATGGCGGCTGCAGGCTACAGTGGAACCTAGGGCTGGGGAGATGGCTCAGCACACAACCAACTGGCATCCTGAAACCATCTCCCTCTGGCTCTGAGGGACCAGACGCCTTCTTCTGGATGTGTGCACAACCACACACAAGCGAATGGTTAAGAAACAGAATGAACCAGGAGCTAAGGCACGCTGTTTTACTCAGTGAGGTTCTGAATGTTATCTGTCAGAAGAGCAGAGAAGGCCTGGGGGAGTTAGGGTTTCGCAGTCACGGAGGGAGGGGCTCAGTGAGAGGGAATTAGGGTATGAAATTGTTAGGAACAGGACGGAACACAAGTTCTGATCTCGCCTCTGTTGGGGTATCAGGACTATGTCATAGCATCTTCAAGTCTGTTTTCTCATCACTGAGAAACATATGCTTACAGGAGGTGGGGGTAACTTCTGAATGTATTTTGTTCTGAAAGGACTTAGGAATGTGAGGGAGTCTTCTCTGGCACCAACATCCTCAGTTTTAGAACCAGCTTTGTACTCAGAGGAAGTACAAATTGAGCTTCTACTTACTGTCCTGTTGGGAAGGGACAGACATCCCTCTTCCTAACGCTCTGCTGCTGATCTCTCCATGGTTTCAACAATGCAAAGCCTACACTCCTGACCATCCTCTAGAGCAGTCTCTAAGTTCCCTTTGATGGCCTTTTATAACTCACTGAGAATTGAAGGGAGGGTGAGAGATTCCTGTCTGCATAGCGACATGCAGAACTTCTAAGCACTCAGGCACTTGGGTTTGGATGAGGCAATGTTAGTCTGCAATGCTAGCGGCCAATGAGATTCCCACAAATAGCAAATAGGGAGTGACAGAATATGAGACCGGGCACTTTGTGGTGGAGTGATTTAACTGCTGGCAAGAAGCCGTTCAAACACTGTCCTAGATCAGCCCTTACGATGTGGTGGTCAGCCACTAGCAACAGCCAGTGGGCTGGTTTTTGTTTTGCTTTTCTTAAAAAAAAAAAAAAAAAAAAAAGCTTTGCAGATTTCACCAATTAATAGCCTTGGTCACTGAGGTACGATTGCTCAAGAATGAATATATATATATATTCCTCTCTTCCTTTTCTTTACAGCCAGCAAGCTACGGAGGAACCCAAGGAACAGGACCTGGAGACTCTGATAGACACCATCCAGATGCACCTGAAAGACCATTCCTGCCAAGATAACCTCCGTGAAACGTTTCAAATATATGACAAGGAGGGTTCTGGATACGTAGACAAAGAGACGTTCTTTAAAGTCTGTGACACTCTTAACATCCCAGTCAATGACTCTTTGATTAAAGAGGTCAGTATGAACTGTGGCTTGGGCTGCCTGCCGAGACGAAGCGCTGGTCATTCCTCCCTAAGGAGTTACAAGAATCAGATCTCCCATCCCGTCCTGAGAACGGGGGTGGGATTTCCCATGTGGCAGCATCAACTTCCTTTTCAAGCTGTTGCTGCAGGGTGTATGTATCGTAAGATGGGGCTGGAAACCCACAGCAGAGAAGTTGCTAGACTAACATGTTAGGGTTAGAGGGTAGTAGAAGTGATCCCGCGGCACCAGCTGCCAAGAAGGGACGGGAAGATAAGTTAATGAACGGATATTACAGGCTGTGAGATCCCTCAAAGCCAGCCCATCAGTAGGTCTGTCATAGAAGCTGATATGACCACTGCCTGAGGCAGCAGTGTCTGTAAGATAGCATGACTCCTACAGATGGGGTAAGGGATGCAAGTGTTCCTCCAAGAGTGTTCATGGTTGTTAAATAAGGGTGTCATTTATTCATTACAAATCCCACTAGCCAGAACTCCCTTGGAAGTCAGAAGAAAATCCATTCCCCCCCTCCCCCACCAAGACTCTAGATTAATATCAAGACATGCTCATTGACTACGAACACAGGGGCTTTATTGACCTTCTTGAAGGTTTTCAAGCAAGAGAAATGTTTGGAAAATAAGGTTCATTTAGGAAATGGTTTTGTTGAAGTAACTAGGTTAAGATGGAGGGTTTTGTTTGGTCTCTTTAAATGTTTGGTCTCTGGAGACAGAATGTTATCAAGGCGTACGAAAGGTCAGATTCATGTGGGCCAAATACCCAGTTAGCTCTGGAAGTCTTTGATTGACAGCATGGCTAATTCACTTTTTAATGTTCAAGTCATTTGTACTGGGAGACATGGGAGCAGACATGGGAGAGGAGCTGTAGCCATTGGGAAGTGGGGCAAGGAGGGCAGATCTGCATGATGCACAGACACCCGCAGCCAATCACTGTTGACTCCCGGGGACAGTTCAAGCGGTGATATAACTAGATACTTCTACTAGGCTGTAATAGCAGTCGGCTGTTGTTTAGGAGTGTTTAGTTGGGAAGGGGGAAAATATTAATACATGGAATATAGCAATAAAAGCATTTTGAAGCTGGGTGTGCTGGAGGATCATGAGTTCAAGGTCAATGGAGGCTACAAAGTGAGGTGCTGCCTCAGAAGATAAAAAAGGAAAGCACTGTGATACCAACACCCTTATAAATATGGATATTCCTGCTGTGCTTTCACAATGTATACTGTGCGGCTCAATGCCTGACCTGCCTTCCAGGATCACAGGATTATTCTGAGTCAGCTAAGATATAAAGGCTGAACTTTGTTTGGGTTGGCAAAAACTGGGGCTCTTTATACGTAAGTGTGCTCCGCAGTTAAGCTGAAGGGAGCCCTGCCTCACCTGCCCTCTTTGTTCCCTTGCAGTTAATCAGGATGTGCACCCAAGGAGAAGGCAGGATTAACTACTATAACTTTGTTCGAGCTTTCTCCAACTGACCTGAATGAGAGAATGCGATATAAATCTTTGACACTGAGCTGATGTCAAGAAACCTACTTTGTATTTATCATACAAGTATTCACGTCACTCGGTTTTGGCTCTTCTATTTCACTATTGCTGAAGTCTAAAATAAATTCATTTATCAAAGAATGGAAGACCGGTGCCTTGGAGTGGCAGAGGTACCATGGTAGTTTTAGCTTATGGGGTCCAGGGGGTTCTAGGATTCGCCAAACAGTATCCTGAATATGTCTCTATCGGTGCTTGGGATGAGGCTAACATCTGAATTGGTAGACTAGTAAAATAAACTTCAGAGTAAGCAGACCCTCAGCAGTAATTTGCAAGCCTGAAACACAAACTGACCCACCCCTGAGTAAGAGAATCCCCCTGCCTGGCTGCCTTTAAACTGCCACACAGCCTTCTCTGGTCCTCAGATGCAAACCTGTTGTGTACTAAGTGTGCGGCCAACAGACTGGAGCCGGACCCAGAGCTAGGTTCAGCTTGCAGACTCAGCCCACACAAGCACATACACTACCTCATACCACACCACAGCACACACAATTAGTTTTCTGATTCTTTGGGAAGCTTAATATGGACGTAGAAGGATGAAGAACAGAAGGGATGGTAGACTTCTCTGGAAACATCTGGAACATCGAAAATAAGGTTCACAGCAGCGCTGTCGCTGCTGGCCAAGGGCCTCTCTCCCCACCCATCAGCTTCCCTCCATGTCGTAGGGAAATATATGACATGCTTTTCAGAGTGTAATTCTAAGTCCATCAGTAGAGTAAAAACTGGGGGCCTGAGGTCTGGCTCAGGGGGAGAATACTTTCATAGTACATACAAGAACCAACAATACCATCAAAAACAAAGTTTACAAAAATGGAATAGAGAATAGTGCGGTGTACATAGTAGGGCGCCTATTTTCATAAAATCTGTGTGTTTACTGGGATACAATGTAAATATCTCTAGGAAAGAATTCCTTTTAGAGAGTGTCACCTAGAAGAGGAGCAGGGCAAGACTAGTCACACTTTCAGGCTCTCCAATGAGCTCAGATTGACAGCCATCGATGTTCTTCTATGAATCAGCCATGCCAGATTCTTCCCTGTCACCCAAAACATGCAACAGTGAGGATGAAGTCATACAGGACCAGAACGCCCAGGTCCTCTCAGAATTACCGGGGCTGAGGGAGGGGCTCCCTGGTTTTGCCTTTTGCAAGGCATTAAGACACATCGAAGTAGCTTGTCCAAAGGGTTCCTTTCAGTTCTAGGCTATCTCGGGAAGAAACCAGGTTCGTTTCCTCCCATCATTTCTAGCTGTCTGAAGTTTTATTTCTCAGTGCTTTAGAAAATCTGTTTTAGTCTAAATTAGCCAAGCTTTATCCGGTTTGCTCCATCCAGTTCTGCCCCAGGCCTGGGAGCCTTCAGTACAGAGTGTGCCAGACAAGTAGAGTCCTCCTCTGGCTGCTGCATCCCTTCTCTCAGCTTTGGAATAGCTAAGAATATCCAGAAAGCTGGAAAAGCACATAGCATTTCTCTCATTGGTTAGTAATATCATTTGTAGCCAGGGCTGGCTAAGTGACATGTGCCAAAGACGGGCTTATTCTCACTCACAGGGCACTTTTCTTGAGGGAGCTCTTAGGTCATTTTTCAAAGAAATCCTGTGCATGATCCCTGTCCCCAACTACTGAGCTCTAAGGACACACTCCCTAGGCTCCTTTCCTTCCTCAGAAGGGTCTCTTGGCGGGGGTCACCTCAGGGTACTATGCCCCTCTAGGGTAGGCACTATAGTTAGGGAGGTCAATTCCTTTTCCTTGGACTTATTTTAAGAATCAGCCACCCCAAATACGCTTTCTAGATTCCAGAGGACTGAGCCAGGGAGATGGCCCTGTGGGCGAAAGTGCTAGCAGTGAAATTCTGATGGCTTGAGTTCAAATCCATGGCCCCCAAGTAAGAGCCGTCGCAGTCCATGGCCTGAGTTCAAATCCATGGCCCCCAAGTAAGAGCCGTCGCAGTCCATGCATCTGTAATCCCAGCACTTCTTCGGTGATATGAGATGCGGAGACGGGAGTGTCCCCAGGAAAGTCACAGGCCAGCTATCCTAGATTGCCCAGTGCAATGGCAACCGAGAGGCTCCACCTCAAAGTAGAAGACAAGGAATGACTTGAGCACAGTTGTCCTCTGATCCCCATATGCTCCCCATGGCATGCACCCCCTCAAATATGTGCACGTACACTAGATGTTTTTCAAGAGTTGAAACTTGGGCGAGTTGAGTGATGGTACCCTCGGCATTCTGAAAGCCCCCTGAGAAATTCATACCGTCTATCATTCCCAGCCATCCCTGCCTTCCGTGGAAGGGGGAAGCCTACAGAAGCAATGGCCTGCTCCTTGGCTATCTTTCACATATGTGTCCAGCCGGTAGCATACGGAAACCCTTCTTATTCTTTTCCCACTGGCTTTGGGCTTTTTGCTGAAATAGAGGCCATCTCTTTTAGATCTTCTCCCTCCCCTTTGAAGTTTAAGCACCTTCATCCCTGTCTTAGTCAGGGGTGTTCTGTTGCAGTGAGAGACACCGTGATCATGGGGACTCTTACAAAGGAAAGCATTTAATTGGGGCTGGCTTACAGTTTCAGAGGTTTCGTCCATTATCATCATGGTGGGATATGGTGGCATGCACACAGACTTGGTGCTGGAGAAGGAGCTGAGGGTTCTACCTCTGGATCCACAGACAACAGGAAAAGAGAAGAGTGGGCTTTTAAAACCCTAAAACCCACCCCCAGTGACATGCTTCCTCCAATTGGGCCACACCCACTTGGACAAGGCCACACCTCCTAATCCCTCTCAAGTAGCACTATTCCCTAATGACCAAGTAAGTATGCAAATACATGAGCCTATGGGGGCCATTCCTATTCAAACCACCACCCCCTTCAATCTCAGTTCTATCCACTTATTTCTTTTCTTTTCCATGAGATACCGTACAGATAGCGCTTACCATTGCCCACTGTAGTCCCAAGAGACATTGGTCTTACGTAAGGCTGGCACACTCATTCTGTAAGCTTGTTTCCCATGCCTCATCTCGCATCTTTCAAACTGACCCAAGACTGAGCAGACCTGATAACAAATATCCCGACGAGGTCTGAGAGGTATCTCACAGAAGACCGGAGCTGACGGGAATGCCTGTGGAAGTAGCACACACACTGTCCACTACACAATCAGAGCAGATCACTTCTGAGACCCTGAAGAGGCCTGCGGCCACAAGGTGCCACTAAGTACCATATGATACTGTCGCAACTGGCATGCATCTTGAGCCCTGGGCTCAGGTGATGGATGACAGCTCAGTGATAACTGTAGTGAGCACCACTGAGAGATGACCACCCCTTCAAATACGCCACAGCATGGCCAGTTACCGTCTGCAGGGGCAGCGCACTGGTAGCCACGTCCATCAGATTTAACTGAAGGATGTGTTCAAGGCTCATAAGGATAGTTCATTGGTGGTGGGCCACTGTTCAGTCCAGGGTATGTCCCCCAAATACACCACGAGGGGGCCTTGAACATACTGTTGTGATTAAGGGGATTCCCTTTGTGTCTACAAAGCTTCAGTATGTTCAGGACAAGCAGGCGAAGAAGAGGTTCTCTAAATATTGTTTCCAAGGGCTCCCGGGTATGTGATTTTTTTTAATATCCTGTTGGCGCACAAGCACAAGCACGTTTATTAACATCAGTTTATCCAGGTAAGGGCACGCACACCTGCAATCCCAGCATTCGGGCTGGAAGACTGCTTATGTCCCAGGCCAACCTAGTCTGCAATGCAGTGGAGGCAAGCCAGAACTATACTGTAAGACCCGGGCTCAAAAACAAAAACAAATCAGCCAGTTTAAAAGTGGGCACGGTGGCACATACCTGTGATCCAAGCTTTTAGGTGGCAGAGGCTGGATTGCCAGGAGTTTGAGGCCAACCTGGGCTAGGAAACCAGCAACAGCCCAGCCTGTCTCAAAAATAAATGATATATAGTTTTATGTGTACCATGAACTCAACGCTGTTGTCGCCGCCAAACCCTGGGAAACAAAACTGGCGGGACACAGATGAGAAACGGGCTAGCTTACCTTAGCTCACCGCCGGATGTTGCCCGGCGTGCCACATGGGAGCAGGATGGGAACCATCTGCACCAGAGCTTGCTGCCATCAGTCCCACTCACCTCAAGGAAGTCTCTGGGTGGTGTTTACCCCTGTGGGTTCCCTTGGCTAGCTACCACCGGCAACTGCACCCACCTCCTGAGCACACTCCCCAAGGATGGTTCTGGAAAATGCAGCCACAGCTGCATGCAATAGCAGGGCATTTACGCCACACCAGCCACCCTATTGCTGCCCTTCTTACCAAACTGGGACATTGCATTCACAGAGACCAAGACCTACATCTCCTTCAAGCTGCGTGACATTGCTGGAGAGTAGTAAGAGCATGGAGGACTACCTGAAGGAGGGGACATCCAACTTACAAAACCTGTTAGGAAATCCCCTTTTCGAACTCACTGTTACAGATGAGATAAAAATGATACATGCTAACCCAGTTACGACACAGTGAACCATTTTAGACACAACAGTTACAGTTTACATGAATGCGTGTTTTTCCAAAGTGAAAACAAATGGAAGAATAAAGACTAAATAATATTTATCCATAAAACCACACCAGTGAGTTCTACCAGAAATGGTTATGACCAATAATTCTATGCTCTTTATTCAGGTATTTCAGAAAATATTTGATCATTTGTTCCAAAATTACATTTTAAAAAATCCATACAAAACTGTAGCTTGTTTCCAAAAACCAGAGAGAAACAGCGCAAAAAGGACTTTGAAAAAAAAAATTCACCAAAAGTAAAAAGACACCCCTCCCCCCAACTGTTTTATACGAAAGCATAAATACTCAGTTACACATTTTCCTTGAGTTCCTTGTTGAATTTGGTCCATAACACGAACAGGTTAACGTAGAGAAACAGTCCATGTGTCCACACTTGCATTCTGCGTTGCCCAGGGCACCAGCTCCTCTTCTCATCCTCCAGGTGTTTTGTTAAACAGGGTAACTGAAAAGTGAGGTTTCCTCACACGCCAATCTGTGCCCCAAAGAAGGACAGCACTCACGGTCACAGCCAGGTCCTGGGTGGGAGGGTGGGGGGCAGCGCTCACCACTGTGGCTGATTCTTGGATATAATCTCCATCCTCCCCACAGGGACAAAAACTCTGGAATGCCTTCCGTGGTGAGGGTGATGCTGGCAACACCAGAGCGGACCCTATTCCCAGACAGGGATAATGTCCCAGCCTGAGGATTTTGTTTTTCCTTTCAACACATTTAAAAAAAAAAAATAAGGATCTCTAAGACAATGCTACACATTCTAGAAGACTGCCACAGCAACCCACCCGGACCACGAGAATGACAGCGACAAGGGAGGAGGCTGACTCTGGTACAAGGGATGACGACTACCCCTCCCATGGGTCCTCTCTCTCCCACTCTGCCCAATACAGCAAGGGACGAAGGCCTGTGGGAAAGACCACTGGTTGGGAGGGTTATTGCACAACCCGGAAGAGGACTGGGAACAGGTAGACAGGTAGGCAAGGGTCAGGGAGGGGGCTGGTGCTAGGAACACAAGGTAACCCTGACAGGAAACCAGGAGCTTGGCAGCTACCAGACCATAGGTAGTTTGTTTCCAAGCAAGTTTCCGATGAGCTAAGACTTGGACCCAGAAGTCCAAGTGAATGCATTCCTTATACAAGCTTGGGGTGACATGGAAGAACAACAGCTGGGAGGAGGATGCTGTATCTAGTCTGGGGTGGCAGTGAGAGGACCAGAGGAGCGGGGCGTGCCGTGGAGGTACAAAGTGACCTTCTCCCCAACCTCCAAGCTTTCCTTATTACATGGGCGCCTGCAGTGGGGCCATCTACCAAGCTTCCACAGCCACCAGCCAACCCCAAGGGCAACAGACAAGGGGACGCTTGAGACAAAGAGAACACACGAGATCTGTGTGTGAGGAGAAGAGGGTCAAAACTGTCAACCCATGTCCCTTTTACCTGGAGCCATGCTGAGGTATGGTGTCATTGGCTGCATGTGACAGTCAGCCCTAGAGCCCTGGCAGTTGGGGGCTGGCCATACAGTACCAGTGAAGGCCACAAGGCATTATAAGGCACTTTTTACACAAAAGAACAGGGACCTGCTGAGGACAAGAACAAGAACAGAGTTTACAGAGGCTGCTCGGTAGGACTTGGCCTCTCATCTGCGGAGCTTCGAAAGATGCGCAATGAAAGTAATGTCCGCATGTGCAACAGGGTGAAGGGTGAGAGGCTGGTGAAAGCGTCCTCCTAATGCTACCGGAAGGCCGGAGAGGGAGCCTATGGGTATTTCCAACTCTGACATTAATATTGCCCCTCTTTTGAGGAAAGAAGCTGCAAGCTCAGGAGGTCGTGCAAGGGAGACGACCATCCCACTGTCCTGACCCACAGGCCTTACTTAAGTCCATTCTACACCAGTGAAGCACAGAGGGCAGAGATCAAGAATGTAAATTTGTCTGCTAGAGACTCGGAGGCCTGTAAGCAGAGAAGGTTAGCTGTACCTAGACCCTCTACTTTCTCCCATGCCGGACTTCTGCAAACCCAGCTGGGAAGGCTGAAGCCCATCAAAAAAACACATACAAAGGCCTTCCCTAGCTGAAAGAGTCAGTGGATTTCTTTAAGGATGTAGGGAATTTACATGAACATTGTAGACGTTTTTTGGAGAATGCACTCTTTCTGCTCCCCACGCCCCTTTTTAACTACTCAGGAAAAATGCCAAAGGGGACAAAGGAGGAGGCATCTACCTTCATGGGCTCACACGGTCCCAGGTATTCCACAAAAGCATGGTGTCCATAGCCAGGGCACAGGCATCTAAATTTAAGTGATTTAAGGTCACCCTTAGACAGGTTAGGTGGTGCTAGCCATAACCATCTAGGCACACAGGGATAGGACTAACTGCACTGGCAGAGAGCCTCCCTTTCTAGCTTTAGTCTGCTGCTCTCCCACAACCTCCAGAACCACTGGGCTGTAGGAGGAGCACACAGAGCTTACTCATAGTGTAGGCACCCATGCCTGGACAACTTGTAAAAATAAACGTCCCATCATCAATCCTCTGAGGAGGGCAACTGGCAGCAGGGACTTCACCATCCACCACTCCTGCCACTCCCGCCTGCTGGCATCCCAGGGATGCTGAGAAACAGGCAATGGCTGCTGAGGTAGAGAAGAGCATCTTCTGGTCTTGGAGGATGCTGCCGAGCATCTTAGAATAGAGGAGTGTGGCAGGTCCTTCACTAGGGTTGTGGCACTTTGGGGACAGGAGAGACTTGGTAAGAACGAAGAATGAGGCCACGGTGCTCAAATTAGTACAAGCTAGCCTGCATGCTTACAGGATGATGTGGAACTTGGTTACTGGAATTCTGGCAATATGATTTGTGACAACTTACCAAAGTCTTAGCTTTCCTACAACACCGATTCCAGAGAGCCTGGGTGGATGAGAAAGTAGCCTGTCGTTTTCCTAAGCCAACAAACATCCCTGAAGTCGAGGCTGGTGAGGTATGGCCGTTGGACTCGGGCCTTTTCTCTGGAAATGAACACTATCCTAACTCCTACCATTGACCAAATTCTTATGTTCTAGAAGAGCCTACATCAATCCAGATATTGGGTCCCTGTTAATACATCCCACAGACTAGCAACACGGGAAGCTTGCAAGACATTTAAGGAATGAAGCCACATCATGTCAGGCCTCCAAGTGTCCCGGGAGAGAATAACAGAAACCCACACACAGTGACGAGGCTGCTGGATCCAGAATGTCACCTGCTCTCTGTACCTCTTTCTGCAAGACCTCTACATATCACATGCTTGTCACAAGTATCAACAGCCCAGCCTGGCGACAAAACTGTTGCCAATAGCTGGTAATGGCCTGCCAGTGCCATAGCCTGGGGGAGGGTCCGGGAGGACACCTAGACTAACGGCGTGAGGTGGATTTGGGAACCGCTGGCTGAACCTCCACACAGCTCTAGGCAGTTTCACAAGCATGAGCTCAATTAAAATCACAACCAGAATATTGGGCTACACTGGCTAAAAAGTGCCAGACCAACTCTGTGAGGGCTGCCAAGAGCCCGGGAAGGAGAGAGAGAGAGAGAGAATGCAGAAATGTACTTTCAAAATTCTGCCTTGCTTCCTACGTGCACCCAGAAGAAGCCAAGAGAATCTTATCCCTATTCTGTATGCTTATCCTGGACACAGAGGGGAAAAGAATGCTACAGTGATGTTTGGAATCAAATTCCTCAAATACTGGTAAGTTACACTTTACACACGTTGTTAGAGACTTGGAGAGAGGAAGCTGCCTTGATGAAGACCCATCTCCCTGTTTATGGGCAAAAATTCAAGCTCTGGTCTCTACTATGACGTCAGAAGAAGACTCCTGTGGACAGGACTGTGTCTGCTCACACAGCCGGAAGAGTGACCCTGAGACACTGCCCCATCACCATGCTCTAGGTGTGCTCGACAATGTCAGCAAAGGACACAATTTTAAAGAACACTCAGGTGCAGCCAGAGGAAGGGTGGCCAGGTGACCCTCCTGGGGACACCAGGGGTCCACACAGGACTGGAGGCCTTGAGGCTTCACGTTTCTGCAGGTCGGGAGATGAAGTCTTAGATGCATATCCAGTCCCATATGGGCAGGCTGCTTCTGGACTTGGGAGCGGCGTATCTTGGGCAGGTTTGTAACTGCTGTTTGTTTTGGTTTTGGATGCTGGTGGGCGGGTTAAGGAAGTCCAGCTGCTGGCACAGCTGGAGAAAGGTCCAGACGGACTCTTTTGTCCTCGCCAAGCCACCTTTCCAGGAGAGGCCGCCGTCTGCCATGCTTTGCTCTTGCGGTAGAAGTGGGAAGAAGGCATGTTCTTAGCACAATCCCCCCAGAGTGAAGGCAGGCTGGTTTCCAACTCAAATGCAGCACTGGAAGTTCTTTGGAGTCCTGGGACTCAAAAGTTAATTAACACTGTCTTTCTGGATAAAGTCACTGTGTCCCAAAGCAAACCACTTGGGGATGGGACGTGTAGAACCAGAATCCTACATCTTGTCAGTCAGTCAGCACCAAGAATGTTGTGATCCAAGAGGGATGACCTTTCTCTCTCCTGCCCATCCACACAAAGGCCACTGAGGATCTGCCACCAGCTCTGAGGGAAGCTCCTTGGCAAGGGGCTTCCAGATAGACAGGTCCTGGGACTGACGGACAGGACCGCTGCCATCTTAGCTCCCTCTCATTGTAAAAAAAAAAAAAAAAATCAGAGGAATTGCACATTGAAGTCAGGAAGTGAGGAGAAAGAGAAACAGCCGTGAAGGAAGAGAAAGAGGTGAGCGAGAAAGACATGTAGGAAAATCTAGGCCTCTGAGAAGACCCAAAACAGGACAGAGGTGAGGCCAGGAGGTGGCTCAAGGGAGCAAGAGAGGAAGATTTTTGGCTTTATTGAAAATGGTTTGTGGAAGAAGAGAAAGCCAAGAAGGTCAAGAGCTACCCCCCCCCCCCCCCCCCGTGACGCCAAGGTTTCTGCTGATGGAGACGGAGCACGGCGAGGAGGACGGAGAGGCAGAGCTGGAGTCAGTGCTTCTCACCTCCCGCTGGGCCCTCAACCAGTGGATCCCGTTCTCAGCACTTTGGCCTTAGGGAGACTTGAGTTTCTTAGTCCGTGGGGAGGTTCCATTCTCTGCTTTCACCACACCGTTTTCATGGTAACCTGGGAGCGGAGAGAGACCACGTGAAGGCCCTGCTAAGACTGGGGCCGGAAAATGGAGGCGTGGAAGGTGGGAGTGTCTGATGGTTGGGGACATGGCCTTGTTGAGCGTAGATCACCCAGTGAGGAACCCGGCTGTACCAAAGGAAGCCAGCAGACAGTCCAGGGAGGGTTGCTGCCTGCCCTAGTGCCTTTGATAAGTGCCTTTGCCTCAGGTTTTTGGTCTTTGACTATCTTTTAGTGGAGAGCATCTGGGGTGACACACAGAAACAAACAAAAAAAAAAAAACAAGAAGCAACCTACGCTGACATCTGAGCAATGCTGGCTTGCACCTCTAATGTCCTCAATCCCTCAGCCCCGCAGAGGACCAACTGGTGACAAAGAGGAGAGATGGGGAACAAGTTGCTTCAGGGACCAAGCCTGACACTCCTTTTGTGGAACTGTGCAAGGCTTTATTGAGGGGAAAAAAAAGCATCTCCACAAACTCACTGAGTTGCAGCCGCACAGAAAACCCTCCTCCCAACCCCTTTCCCTCAGGCCTCCTCACACCCAAGCGGCATACAAACACAGGAGCTCTTGCCAGGCAGGCAGCTGCCTGGAAAACTGCAGGTGAGTCAGAAACCAGGCATGCAGATGGGCCCCCAGGCTGGGCAGGAGATTAGGGCTGGGATGTCTGAGGGCCTCTGGGTATAGGGGATCACTCAAGAAGGCTCAAGAGTCAAAGGAGATGGGGGTGTCCCATCCCTGCCGCTTATCCCTAACACTGCGTCACTATGAGCCACTCCTGAAGAGAGATGGGAAGCTAACAGCCTTGGAGGCAGGGGTGGGCTGAGATGTAGGGCAAAAGGGCAGGTGAGGACACAGCCACCGTGTAGCACAGGGCATGGGTGACACCAACTGCAACAGCAGCAGAACCTGACTGGCTGCCAGAAGCCACCCAGAGGACATACTTCCTTCCAGAAGTCCCCACCCACTGCTGCCCTGAAGCATAGTGGCCAGGGATCAAGGCCCTGTTGTGGCCAGCCCGATCATACTGGGTCTCTGGCTCATGCCCAGCCACATGCTGGTCATCGAGCCCAAGGCCTGAGAGAAGTATCTAGAAGGAGGAGCCCAGAAGTACCGGTCTGTGGAGTACCTAAGAGCCAGGTCCCAACTCTACTTCACCCATCGCAGACAGACCCCGCCCACTGGCTCTCGGCCACAGCCCTGGCACTCACCAGGTTCCCTCTTGATGGGCCTGGCTGGAAGCCTGGAGGCAGCTGGGACTCTGCGCTTAGCGCTCTGTTCCTTCCAGTATTCCCGCCAGTGCCGCAGCTGCGAGTGGATGAAGCGCCACATGAGCCAGGCCTGGGCAACACACACCAGCAGCAGCATGCCGAGCCTGCAGACAGGGAGAGAAGGATCCGAGGGTGAGGAAGGAGGTGTAGGGGCTGCCGGGCCAGATCTCTGTAGCTCCTGTGGCCCATCCTCAGCACAGCCGCTAGCACCAGGAAGGCTGAGTGCTTCAGTTTCTCTCCATTACAGCTTCAGCAATGGGAGGTGAAGGCCCCAAGGGGATGGGAGGGAGATGGTGCCAGTTACACACTCACCCCCCACGGTCACACTCATCCTACAGATCCACGGCTGTATCTATCCCGTGTGCATGGCCCACAGGCAGAGCAATATAAGCTATACTAATATTGTAACGTTATATTAATAACATTCAAGTGAACTAAATTATGAGAGTACCGAATAATTCTCTTCTAGCATGTCAAGTGACAGTGGAACAACCCTAGACAGACTGCCTGCGCTCCAATGCCTATAGCTTCATGGACCACATAGCTTTCTGGTTGTTTTCCTTGACGCTAGGGAAGGCCACAGAGCAAGACACAGAGGACAACGCTCCAAAGTCTCATGAGGGTGTCAAGATCAACCTAGCCTGGGCGAGAAACGTCTTCTGCACAGTGATGTGCTGAGCGGGGATGAGGGGTCCGTACTGCATGGGTCCTCACTGCGGTCTGAGCCCAGTGAAGCTGAGAAACATGTTTGATGGAAGCAGGAGACTGATGTCAACAGACTTGCTCCTAAGTGTCACTGTGTGGGAGCCTCAAGGGTCTCCTCCTCCCTCCTCCCTGACCACCTGGGAAGATGTGTCATGTTAAAGAGGTGCCTGGCCGTGCTCAGAGAGCCTCGATTCCCCACCTCAGGCTTCTGCCAACTCACCTGCAAGGCAAGGTGTTAAAGTTCCCTTTCTCAGGGTCGAACACCTGGTTTTCCACCCGAGCCAATCCAAAGCCAATGGCCAACACGGCGAGAGTGAGGATGGAGAGGCGTGTGACCCCAAACACAGCAGCCCAGGCGTTAAACCTGCTCACAGGGGCAGAAAAGGAGTGTCAGCTTTGAGAGCCCCTCAAGGAACCTTCAACCCCTTCTCCAGAATCAACCCAGAGTGGGACAGGGAATCAGACAGGACCCAGGAGAGATTTCCAGACGTTCTAATACATGAATAAGCATAGGGTGCTGCTTGCACTAAGGGGGCAGCTGACACCCAAAGCAAAAACCTCCAACCATCCAGACCTCGGGAGATGCGTAGGTGCCACCCCAAAGGTCTCTAGACAGGCCAGCACCCAGCACCCCACTTACACCCCAGAGGTCTCTAGACAGGCCGGCAACCAGCACCCCACTTACAGCCTCTCGTTGTTCTCATCTGCGAAGTAGAAGAGTCGAGCCATGTGGAAGAGGAACTCCGTTGAGTACTGCAGCAGCAGCAAGATGAGGCCCAGGCGGCTCAAGCTGGGAAGAAAGACAAGCCTTACTTTCGCTGCAAGATGCCCGAGAGCAGAAGCCTGTGGTGGCTCAGGCTGCTCCCTGTGCCTGGATTCTGTTTTCCACTTCTTGGAGGGGCATGCGGACTATACCTTATCTTTTTTGACAGTCGAGCTGCTAAACCTTCAGGTACTTTCCCTAGACAGACTTCCCAGCCTCTGACCTGGTTTTTTCTAGGTCAGCTACCCTTACTTGTTCCCACAAAGAACCTGACTCATACATGTCACGGTATCTTGCACCCTCCGTTCTCAGTCTGCCAGAATCACACACAAAAGGGGACCCCGAAGAAGGCTGCTGAGCTCTGTGGGTACATATATGAAGAATTCCTGCTGTCTGACTTCCTACTATCTGAGGCAGCAGGAAGCTCTCCCCCCTGTATGGCTCAATACACACAGCTGGGGAGCAAACCAGTGACCATAACCCCTCTGCCTGTGAGCTGTGAGCACCCAAAGTAGGAGCACAGCTGGAACAGCTGCCATGGTTCTTGGCGTCCAGAGACAGGAAGCCAAAGCTTGAGATCTGGTGGATTCCAAAACATACACAGGCACACACGCACGCACACACATATGTAAACACACGTCAGTCATTCTCACAGGAAGCCTGTTGTGAGTTCCTCAGAACCAGGGCCCCAGGACATCTGCGCACCACAGTGAAGCTCTCAAAGGCTAGTCTACACAAAGTTCGGGTTCTACTCCTACATGGAAAGCCCAGTTACCAATGGCATAGCTCATTCATCAAGGTACTATTCATAAAAGCGATACTCAAGGTCTAACACAGAAACTCTTCCCCACTTTTAGGACAACCATACAGTCAGCTGCTCTTTATTTCATTACGAGCCAAACTGAGATGAACTCTAGGCCTATATGCTCCAGCAGCATTTGGACGCCATGTGGCAGGAGCCCAGTTGGTGGCTGCAAAGGCATAGTTCAAAGGACAGCTCGGCTGGAAGTCTTCCTCGGCTCTGCCTCAGACTGAGGAGGCTGACTGCGCTGGGCTCTGACGGCTCCTGACGCCAAGCATCTCAGAGCTCATCACAACTGTCTTCCCTTCTGACCAGGTGAAGAACGAAGCACTGGAGATAAGAGAAGCCTTCTCCACATGCTGTATTCCCAAGCCTCAGCATGGTACTCCTTCAACAGTTGGTATCTACCAAATGCCTGCTAGCTGGAGACCGCATGGACAGACACAGGGGCACTGAAGGTCAAGGAACTGGGGCTGGCTCCGCTCTCACTCACTTTAAGAGGTATGCCCCAGCAATGTGAAGCAGGTACAGGCTAATGTACTGCAGCTGGCGGGGGATTTCTTCCTGGAAAAGAGACGGGCAGACAGTGAGCATGGTCATTCTCTAAAGGAATATGCAGAGGACCGAGGGATGTGTAAGGGGAACAAGACAGGGCCAGGTCTCCCTACCCGCACAGTCACCCCATACCCTGGGCTAGTGACAAGAGGGTGGGCCAGCTGTGTAGAGCCTAGAGCCAGACAGCAGGTCCGGGCTGGGAAGGAAGACACGGGAACTGGAAGAGAGTTTTTAGCATTACTCTGAGGAAAACAACAAGAAGGACTGGGGATGGCAAGATCTTCTCCCCCGTTCAGTATCTAGATTAGATTAGATTTTGCCAATGGTCACACATCTGGTGGAGGAGCCCAGAGAGTGACGCTTCTCTCTTGGGGGTTGGTGTGGAAATATCACAAGAGCTGACTCCATCATGAGCCAACCCACCATGCCTCCAGAAGAAGAGAAAGGAGAGGTCACTGGGAACAACAGGAGGGCTGCGGGGAAGAGGGGTCTCCAAAGTGGGGGACAGAGGTCACCAGAAACAACAGGAGGGCTGAGGGGAAGAGGAGTCTGGGGGTGGGGGACAGGAGAAGGGAGTACTCACCTTCCGTACCTTCTGGAAGTAAAGTTCAGGTAGCGAATGCAGCCAGTAGGCCAACTGACACAAGTAGAAAAACTTCACCTGGAAGCTGGAGACCAGGGAGTTAAACAACACGAGTGGGACCGAGAACACCCCCAGAGTACTTGCCCAGAACAGGAGGAAAGGCCTAAGCCAAGGTTGTCGGTAACCAGCAGGACCAGGAGCAAGTGAGGGAAGGAGGGAAGGAGGGAGGGACGGGGGGGGGGGGGGGGGGGGGGGGGGGGGAGGGAGGGAGGCAGAGACCACCGTACCC
The DNA here is from genome assembly GCF_014885135.2 of Alexandromys fortis. NCBI lineage: Eukaryota > Metazoa > Chordata > Mammalia > Rodentia > Cricetidae > Alexandromys > Alexandromys fortis. The sequence goes on from NW_026068106.1 coordinate 2,481,876, forward strand.
ACAGCACCCGTATAAGACCACTCAAAGGACAAGGTCCGTGCATGGGAGGAAGCAGTAGTGGTCACACTCATTTTCTCAGCCCAGAAAAGGAAAAGCCGAGGAGGCAGCTGATGACAGCAGGGTGTGGTCATGGCAACCACTGAATGCAACAATAGAGAGGCTCTAGGTTTCAAAGCTCCACACCCTTTGCTATTGCTGCTCTGAGATCCCTTAGGGACACAGGGTGGCCTCCAGAGAGACACAGTCCCAGGTCTTGGCAGCATCACAAACAGGAAAAGGAATATGGAAGATGTTTGAACTTCTGGGGTCTCCAGTAAGACACAAAGCCAGAGACCCTGATGGGGAGTTCTGCCTGCATCTGTTGCAAGCAGACTGGGAACCTCTATGGCTGGAGCTAATACAGATGATGCCTCAAGCGGAGATTCTCGAAGACACACTACTGCCTACAACCCCATGCTCGACAGGTCAGGTCATGACCTGGTCCTCAGTGGCCTTAGTGAGTCACACAAAATACTCACGAGAGGTACACATGTGGGTAATCTTCCCAGAGGCTTCTCAGGTTCGTTAAGTATCCTTCCTATGGTACGCGAGAAGAGAAAGCATTTAGAGACGTAGCCATGTGACCCGCTGGGGTCTGTGACAGGTCTAGGGATCAGGGATGCACCTGGCCTCCATCAGTTACCAAGAGGAACAAACAGCTTTTGGGAATAAAGGATCCTAGTGTGTAGGACCCACTGGCACTTCTTCACGTGAAGGGACATGCCACGTTCTGAGGTCTGGCGACCTGTGTCTTAAGGTGGGCCTGACAGTGACTACATCTACTGGAACAGCTTGTGAGCTTCCCAGTTTCCCTAGGCTCATCTGTAAAGTGACGTACTAATTTGATAGAGTTATTATAAATGTGAGTTTATGTGACAGTATCTACTGTGGTATCTGCCATACATACACTCTGGAATTGTTTCCACAATGAAGGATTAAATGCACTAGAATTGCAATACCCACTGGAGACCGAAGCTTTTCACATCCTTGTGATGGTTCATACCGACAGGTTCTAGACTCACTGACAGGACAAACCTGCTCATGTCTACAAGGAAGTTTCTAAGTTAGGCTAAGGAGGGAAAGACTGCTCTGTGGTTGTCACCGCCATGTGGGTCCACGGCAGGATAAAAAGGAGAACGAGAGCTGAGTGCCACCCAGCATTCATAGCGCTCTGCTTCCCAACTGGGCACACCATGACCCTGACTCCCCTGGATGGTGGGCGCAAGCTCTGAGATCATAAACCTTCCCTCCCAAAGTTGCATGTGGTTACGGTGTTTCATCACAGCAACAGAATTCCTAACCAAGGCATTATCCTCAGCCAAAGGCCTACAGCTTTCCGAAAAACAGGCAAGACGAATCTTTATCGTAAGATGACAAGACACAGGAGGAACCAGTCCACGCCCAGTGAAAGTCCAAAACGAATGTTAGTCAACGGAATGAATGAGTAAATGCTTTTAACAGCTCTTCTCTGAAGAAATTTAAGGACGAGGATATGAAGAAACAGAGAGGAAAGATCTCCCGAGGTGAGGTTTGTCAAGTAGCCCAGCTGCGATCTGAGCTGGGGAACAAAAAAGGGGACAAAGCTAGTGACATCATCACTCAAAGCTAGTGTCCGCTGGAGCTGCAAGCTGTGTTTCCAAGAAGAGCTGACCCACCTGTGGTCAAGTCACTAAGGCCCTGTCACCTACACCAAGCCCTCCGAGTACTGTCCACTGTCCTGAAGCTACAACCCTGGGCCTCCAGGAGCACAGGGAGCTAGGTGACCTCAGTGACAGGGCCAATCAGACACCTGTACCAGACAGAACCTGCCACCTAGAATGGGAGGAAGAGGTCTAATTCCAACCCATATCATCTCTGTCCAGCCTTTACCTCCCTCTTGCCTCAGTGACGCACAGTGAGGCACAGAAGTGCAGTGCTCTGGGCACTGGGGTCCTGGGGCGGGGGCCTGCGTAGCAGTGAGCTTTAACACCCCACACTGCTGCTCTCTGTCTCACCTCTACCCCGCTCTAGTCTTGATCAGACATCTGTCTTCAGGCACAGTGACACCCGATGAGCCACCCAGCCTCATTCCAAGAAACCCTGAGGGTGAGATGGCCCCTTCCTAGAGGAAGCAGCTATGTATTTAACAAGAGTGGTACTTCCTGGAGTGGCCAGCAGTGGATTGGGGGAGGGGGGGACTTCTGCCCAAAAGGCCAGGATCCGTGGCACCCCAGAGACCCAAGGCCTGGGTGGGTCTGTGTGTTTAAACAGGAACTTCTCGATTGGCCTCTTCACTTAGGAGACAGAGAGGTCAGAACTTGGAAGCCAACGAGCCAAAAAAACTCCTCAGAAAAATGCTGGCTGCCTGCAAATGTCCGGTCCTCTGGGACTGGAGGAGGTGGAGCTGAGAGTCAAAGGAAAAGTGACTCACACTCTGAGGAGCCCTTTCCAGCCCTGTCTAGGCAGCTGTCTGAGGGAGGATGAAGGAAGGCTGGGGCTGGCTGCTGAGTTCGGGCATGCCAAGGCATCTGAGCTCCAGGGTCGTAAGCGACATTGCGAGCACTGTAACCCCTTCCAGCCCAAACCAGGCCTCGACAGGTGGCCCGGGGCTACATGTCAAACACTTTGTTCTCTTCCGATTCCTAACATCTACCCACGCAAGGCCTCAGCATGCCGGAGCAATTCCTCTGATTTCCCTAGCTGCCTTCCTTTCTGGTATTCAAACAAGAACCGCAAAACTAGCAGTGTTTAGACATAACACAGCCAGCTGCTACCTAGACCCTCAGTGTCATTTGTCCTCCCATGTGCAGGGGACTGCACTAAGGGTACAGCAGGGAGCACGGTACCTGCGAGGAGGCAGCTTGAGTCAGACATGCAGAATACATGCATGAAGCAGTAAAACACCCTTAATAGGCATGGCGTGGAAAGTGCAACTGGGGAGGGGGGTCCTGAGGAGGCGACACTTAGGAGGAGGATAGATGGCAGGAAAGGGCTGGCCATCTGATGTCTGCGGACAGAACAATCCAGCAAAGGAAGCAGCTGGCAGACCTGGAGGAGCAGAGCTGATCACAGAGTGAGAGTCCACACTGATGTCACCAGCAAGGTCCCAGGACCCAGGCCACATAAGCGAGGAAGAGAAAACAATCTCACTGCAGCTGCGAAGGAAACTTATTTCAAGTCGGAGAGCACAGGATTTGGCTCACACTCTAAAGAGATCCATCTGGAGGAGCAGATACTGGGCTGAGTGGAGGACCCAGAATGGAAGTGCACTCCCCAGGAAAGGAAGAAATGAGCAGCAGGGCAAAAGGGGGAGGGGCCTGGGCTCCCAATCTTTTCCAGTAGTGACAGCTGGAGCCAGAGGCGCTTCCCTGGGAGGCTCTCCTCTCAACTGAAAGAAAAGAGCATCCTAGAGATGCCAGGGGCACATGACCAACATCTGGCCTATGTGGGGGTCCACGGATTTGGGGGAGTGGCCCACGTGGAAAGCAGTGTTCAGAATTTTGGAATTCTGAAGGCTGAGCAGACAGGATCTGATGACTTTGGAAGTGGAAGAAAGGAAAGAATCATGACACTTTTATGTTGTGACAGAAAACCGTGATTTGAAAACCATGTGTTTCTGCTCCCTTTACATAACGGCTTCTCAGATTCTTCAGCGTCCTTCTCTCATGCCGATGGCTGGGAGAGAGGAGGTGAGCGCAGAAAGCAAAGCCAGGGGCCTGCATGAGTCCCTGGTCTCCATGTCTCCCTGAGCATGTTCAGTAGCAGTGGGGAAAGGGCTTTCCCCAGATAAAGGACCTGAGAATTTCCCCCAAGAAGACCTTGAGTCGGCTCACAGGCAGGGTGGGAGGCTACAGTGAGGACGCAAAGGCAGAAGGGCTTCAGAGATGAGTTGATGCTCCCCACAACACAGACCAGTGTCTTTGGTACTCGGAGGCCTTTTTGCCTCAAGCAGCTAAGGCCTCCAAGAGTGGGATTGAACTCAATGTCAGGAAGCTGGGAGGGGCTCACAGACTCACCACACAAGGGCAGCGAGCCCTATTGGTGCCATGTGACCCTGTCCCCGGGGGGAGCAGGAATGTGGGAGCCCCCTCTGAGAGGACGGAAGTCTTTGGTCTCCCATTTAAAATTCCTAGTGTGCTGCTCAGAAAGTGTTCTGAGATGAACCTGATAATAGGAATAAAAGCAACACACAGAAGGGACATGTTGCCTCCTGCTTCAAGTCTATGCAGTCTCTCAGAGGTCAGCTCTGGAGACAGGGCTCCTTATGACAGACAGAGGGCCATCTCTGTCAGCGAGAGCAGAGGGGAGGCAGCAGAGCAGGGAAGAATCTTTGAGGCCAGAGAGCTGATGATATTTCCAAGTCCCAGGCTGGCTTTCTGCCGGGACCTGGTTATAGACAAAAGCTGCTCCCGGCCAGAGTGGCAGCTAGCACAACAGTAAAACAGGCAGGGTCTCCTTACAGTGAACCCCCAAAGACAATTCAAAGTCCTTGTCTGAAGGAATTTTTTTTTTCTCTATCAAAGGATTTGATGTGCAGAAGGGTGATGCTGGCCTTTGTTAATTGGTTAGACATGAAGTACGCCCATAAAATTTGTGTATTTACGGCTTGAACCCTGGTGCAATGCTCAGGGCTGGGGCTTTGGAGAAGTGGTTGGATCGTGTGGCATCAATTGTGGTACTGTTAGGGGGTGGTGGATGCTAGGAGGTGGGTCCTAGAAAGAGGAAGTAGGTCACCGGGACATGCCCTTGAAGAGGGTACACTGACCCTGGTTCCTTCCTCTCTGAGTGTCTGCTTCCCACCCACTGTGAGAAGAGCCACTCAGTTCCACAAGGTCCATACAATGGTTCACTTTTCCTCTGGCTGAGAGCAGTGGGCTCAGTCACCACAGACGGAGAGCACCAAAACTAGGAGCCGGCCTAAGTCGTCCCTCCTTCCCGTGGTCTGTGTCACAGCGACGCAAACAGAGCCAGACCTCCGTGTCCGAGCCATGTTTGGAAGTACACAGCTGTGGACGCACTGGAAAAACTGAGCTTGGGAGCCTCGAGTCACTATCAGAGGTTCTGAGTGAATATGGGTTTATCTTGTGGGTGGGGAATGTAGCTCATGGGAAGAGCATTTATCTGCCATGGACAAGGCCCAGTACTGGGGGGGGGGGGGGGAATTACCTTGTGGGACGGTGTTTGAAGACAGGGCTGATAAAACAACTCAGAGCTATGTGGATGCCTATCACGTAATACAGGCAAAAAGTGTAAACAGTGCTTGCTTTTGTAAAAGACGATGACTCCACTCAGTGGCATCTATACTACTTAACCTAGCGGCTCCCTACAATTCCAGGAGAATGCAAAACAAGCTTCCATTCCAAGGCACCTGTTCCTAGCTCGTTTCCTTCCCATTAAGCCCTTCACAGTCATTTCATCGGCAACGAGGGGCATGCTCGGTGGCTTGGCTTTCCCTCCTCAGCAGTCACGAGGACTACTCACCGTTACCACCACGTAGAGGCACCATACCACCGAGCTGAGATGAAAGACGACCAGTTGTCCAGATTCATTGAACTTGCTGTGTTTGACCTTGGAGAGATGAAGCCGTTTGCTGATTTTCTAGAGAAGGAAAAAAAAAAAAAAAAAAAACTCCAGACGTTAATAAGTGAGCATGCAGATTCCTGGCAGATTCCACGCTCCCGTGCCTCCCCTTGACAAAAGAGTTAGTAGTTCCAGCTCCTCACAGCCCAGCCTATTTAGTTTAAGCCTATTGAGTGCTTACGGTGCTGAGTTTCAGGTAAGCACTCTGAGAAAGCAGTAGGTGTCTGGACCGTTAGCTTCTGTGGAAAGAAAACATCTTCCAGTCATGCTGTGTTTGAAGGATCCCGAGGATATGCTCATGCTGTCTTCGAGACAGCTTGCCCCATTATGAACTGTTGCCCCACGTGTGAACTAAAAAAATCTTGAGAAAGAGGACAGAAACAGAGCAGTGGCGGAATCTACCTCTAGCAACCAGAGGGTCTAAGTTAGTGGACAGAACCAATCAAGGCTGTGCTTTTCTTCAAGGTAAGGCAGACCATCCTAAAGGACTGCCCAGCTTCTGACCCCAGAATCCAAACTTGTCACTTACGTCTAAGATGTACTCTTGTACCACAGCATGCAAGATGATGGTGATGAAGATGTAGAACAAGATGGTGACCAGGTCCTTTGGGCCATAGTGGTAGTGGACTGTCTCGCTATCTGTGGGATAAAAGGGATCTTGTCAGCACGGCCCAGGTGAGGAGAGGCTCTGAGACCCCAAAGGGGAAAGAGATGGAGAACACAGCACTCTCTCAGTACCCCTCCTCTGCTGCACCCAAGTTCAGAAGAAAGCTTCTGCCCCAGCACCCTGCCTTATCTCTGGACTCAGTCCTTGGGAAGCACCCATGGGAGGACCACAGAGAACCGAGTCCATGTGGTGATGTCTGCATGGTTCTAGAGAACGGGCAGAAAGGCAGTGCCTGGCCATGTGTCTTGGGTAAATGACAAACCTCTCTGGGTCTCAGTTTTCTCTATATGTCATAGTTCTGTCCTTCCTACACCACTATGAGGCACCTGTCTGTCAGGTCTCTTTCGGAGCCTCAGGTTTCTATGTTGGAAGTAAGGATAAGAGCTCCGGTATCACAGAGTATTATAAAAAAATAAATGAATTCATGCTAAGTACCGTGCGATGATTCTGACAACCTGCCTGAATTTAGAATCACCATGGAAACATACTTCTGGATCTACTCTGAAGGTGCTCCCAGAAATGTTTAACTGGAGAGGGAAGACCTTCCGTGCACGGAGACGGCACAATCTCAAGGAATGGAACAAAAGGAGAGAGTCGGCTGAGCACTTGCCTCTGTGTTTCCCAACTGTAGATACAATGCAAGCGGCTGCTGCAAAGTCCCGTACTGTGTCCTCCCGGCCAGGATAGGCTGTGCTCTCCAACTGTGAGCCCAAACAGACCCTCTCTTCTTGAACCAGCTAGGTTGTCACCACACTGAGAAAAGTACTTAACACAGTAAGTGTGGCACATTGTGCGTGCCTTTGTGTGCACGCGCACATGAGGATTGTGTTCGGGTATTTTTATGTGCATGAATATGTATGTGTGCATGAGCGGTGCAAGCGTGTGCGCATGTGTAGTGTGTGTGCGCTTGCATTTGGTACATATTTGCTATTACTTCTGTTGCTGGGCTACTATGAGGATTAAACAAGAAAAGATCTACAGCACAGAACCTAAAATCGTAGCAGGCTTCCAGCAGATGGTGGACTGTTTTATTAAATTATTAAATCAGGCAGAAGAATTGTTTGTTTTTACAGTCAGGGCCTTGCTATGTAGACCTTCCACCTTGTGCCAATCCTCCTGCCTCAGTCTCCTGCTCAGCAGAAGCCAGTGCAGCTATGCCAGCTGAGAGAGGGCAGCTTATAGGCTTGCTCGGGTGAGCAGGCACAAGGTTGCAGGAGGCTGGCTGGCACACGCCTCCTGCCTGGGGCTCTGGCTCTGTGACTGCCCTCCCCTGTGGACGTGCTGGCTGCCCTTCCAGCTGTGCGGCTGAGCCTGAGTCACACACAGATGAGTCACCTCTGCTGGGATGCATTTACCAGAAGGTAGGCCAGGGTCAGCTTGCTTCACGGTGGCCAGAGAAAGAAGCAATTTTGAACTGGGTCACTATGGGAGTTCCTGCTAACTTCAGCCTCCCTGGACTGGGAGGACGTGACAGAGGGCAGTGTCTAGGACAGAGACAAGATCTAGAAATCTCACACTTTCCTTATTTATCTCTCTCCACCTCTCTACAAATACCTACCTTTGTGAAAGGCATTGGGCTAACGTTAAGTTACACTATAATCCGGCCCATTGCCGAGAGGTAGGCAGAGAGCACAGCAGGCAAGGGTGGGTTGCGGCTGGAGTGCAGGTACTGGGTCTTATTGGCCAAGAAGACCAGGAAGTCATGGAAATCTGGGTACATTGTCCGGGCATTCCAGGCCCAGGGCTCAGGAAAGGTGCTTAAGATAAGGGTGAGTGACAGGGTTACCACGGGCAGCCGATGTGCCATGGGAGTGGTGTGGTCTTTACCCTGAAAGAAACAGAGAAACACCCAAGAACTTGAACTAAGCAGCCACGGGGGAAACTTGTATTATGGAAACTGTACTGAGAAGCAGTGAACAAAAAACCAGGCCTACGGGTAAGGACACTGTCATGAGAACACGCCAGGATCCAGCTGAGGAAGCACAGGAGCCAATCCAGGCAGGAGGTAAGGCAGAGGAAGGCATCCAAGGATGGAGAAGGGATGAGCAGGAAGTGTTAATCCATCTAACAGTGACAAGAGGAGAAGGAGGAGGGAGGGAGGGAGAGAGGGAAGAGAGAGAGACAGCGACAGAGAGAGCGCCAACCCCCATCTCTGTTCTATCACCTGTAGGACTAGGCTGTTTCCCTTCCTCCTTCATAAATGAGGAGCAAGGGGGAGCGAAACTATGTCATATTTTGGAACTACAGGAAGAACTAAGAGTGTGCAAAGTTTCATGATCAAAATCACCATTAGGGAAACTGGGACCCACATTCAGCCAAGTTAGCATGGTCTAAAATTAGTGAACTATGACCAGTGTGGTGGTATACGCATGCCTGCAGTCCTAGGAAATGGTGTCCAACATCGCTGAGCATCAGGGAAATGCACATCACAACGACCTCCCCACGAGGCTAGCCACAATTAAAGAAAATCAAATGTGTTGCTGGGGATGTGACGAAATAGGAACCATGTGCCTCGCTGGTGGGACTGTAACTCAGCGCTGCCACTTCTGAAAATTGCATGCTAGGTCCTCGGAAAACCTAAAATAATAATTAGCATAGGTCCCAGCATTACCACTGAGTATAAACGCAAAAGAATTGAAAACAGGACTTCAGGGCTGGAGAGATGGCTCAAGTGGCAAAGCATTTCTGGCATAAGGACTTGGGTTCTACCCTCAAAACCTACATGAAAAGCTGGGCATGGTGGCATGTACTTGTAATCCTAGCGTCGGGGAGGCAGGAAGAGCCAGATGGGTGGATGAGCCAATCTAACCCGCTTTCACTTCCACGCCAATAGCAGACTGTCTCAGGCTCGTGAGGAATGATATCCAAAGCTGACCTCTGACCCCAAGGCACACTGAGAAACATACCTACCCACAAATACATACCCATCCACACACAAAGAAAACAACACGAGAAATACCATACGAAATCACTTTTGGTGGATGAAAAGTAAGTATAAAGCCTACAGGAAATCTATTTCAGACACAAGCTCCTCTGCCGGCTTGAGATTTGTACCTATATGCAAGTATTCCCCAATGCCAAGACATCAGTAATATTTGTACATACACATGCAAAGCGGTACTCAGGATGGGAAAAATGTAGAAAGAATTCAAGTGTCCATCAAGGGATAAATAGATAAAACGTGGCGTGTACCCACACTGAAATACTTCTCAGCCTTCAAAGAAAGGAAATCCAGACACGTGCCTTAACAGTGACATTATGTCGGGTAACATATGGCAGTCACCAAATGGTAAGACATATTTGATCCCACTGGTACAGGCTCCCTAGGACTGTCAAATTCTTACAGAGAGAAAGGCAGTCACTCAGGACAGAACGAGAAGAAATAAAGACTAGAATACAACAGAATAGCAGTGGCCAGGAATAGTGCAAGCTTAAGTAGACTCAGGCTGGGGTCAGAGGTGGGGGCTGCACGGTAGGGACCCACATTTGGGCTTTCTAGACCACAGTGAACTCTGTGGACTTCCTTGAGGCAGCAGGAAGCCCCAGAAGTCTTAAATAGATCCACTTCTGGCCATGCAGTCACAAGGGTGGCAGAGAGACAGTGGTCAGTCAGTAGGTGGGTCTCCAGATGGTGGGACAGGGACGGCCTCTGCTCTAGGGTGGGAGTACAACAGTGGGGACAGACGAAGCATGCTGGGCTGGCTGCAGCTTCAGGACTTCACCTGTGTTTTGTAGCCCCCTGCTCACCGCCTCAGAATTCTTCAAGGAGCATTATGCTACATAATGGAACCTTAAAATTATCTCAGGAGTTGAGCAAGGACGGGTGGTTGCAGGGATGTGGACATTTCTCAGCTCTTTTAGTTTCTAGAGTTCCAGCTGGCCCAGCCTCCTAATGCTATGCCAAGGTCAATCCCACTCCACCACGCGTTGGCTTCAATTTTGCCAGCACTATGTTGCTCCTTTGAGTCGACAATCGTAAGGAGCAACATCATACCCAGATTCTCCAAAGGTCCCCCGAGTCCCACATCAACTGCTGCTTTCTTCCTTATCTACTTTCTGTTTGATTAGAGGAAGAAAAAGATGCTCTGATTCCTACTTTCTTTTCAGGCTGGCCTCAACCTCACAGAGATCTGCCTGTCTCTGCCTCCCCGAGTGCTGGGATTGAAGGGTGTGCCGCCACTCCCCCCCCCCATCCCTGCCTGGTTCCTACTTTCTATAGAGCAAAGCTCCAGTTTCCTGACTTTGCTCAAACGCATACTTGACTTTTTAAAAGTATTTTAAAATCAGTTGCTGAGTAACACATCAAAAACAGCTCTGGGGCTAGAGATGGCTCCAAGGTCAAGAGGACTTGCTGCTCTTCTTAAGGACCCAGGTTTGGTTCCAAGCGCCCACATGGTGTGGCTAATAACCACGTCTAGCTCCAGTTCCAGAGGCTCCAATGCCCCCCCCCCATCTGGCCTGTGTGGGTACTGCACATATGTGGCGCATAAACAGGCAGGCAAATACTCATACACATAAAATTTAAAAACAAATCTTTAAAAAAAAGAATTGTTTTAAAAAAGTTATCCAAGTTAGACTGGTCCCTGCGGACCATGTTTCTCATGAAGGGCAGTGTTGCCAGGGGCATACTGTATGGTTCTAGAAGGGTAACATCTTTAGGCTATTAAATCAGTGATGTGAACAGTCAAGAGTCACAGCAAATTGTCTCCAGAGCCCAGCAAGCAAAGAGGTCCCGGTGGGTTAAGTGCATACTCCCCACATGGAGACCTGCAGGAAGCAGCCAGTGTTCTGCATTTCGACCAAGAGATATGCTCTTACCTAATTTTCTTTCCATATCGCCATCTCGGCCTGTCTGTCACATGTCTACTTAGGGAAGGAAACAAGTTCACAAAAGAGCCACCTCCTTTTCATCGGTGGAAAAGGAAGCACACAGTTAAATGGGGCTGAATAAATGGTGAGTGATGGGCACTGTCTGTTTCGGGGGTCCAGGAGGGGGGAACCGGAGAGTGGAGAACTGAGCATGCGTTCAGGGCGGGGAGGAGACGGAGAGCAGAGGACTGAGCATGCGTTCGGGGTGGGGGAGGACCCGGAGACAGGAGATCTGAGCACGTGTTCGGGGCGGGGAGGAGATGGAGGCTGCCTCTTTCTCATTGTTGTCAAGGGAGAGGCATAGCCCAGTGCCGGCCAATTCCCGGTACTTTCAAACCAGAGACCATCTGATTTTACAATACCGGAGACGAATTCAAAAAAGTTTAAACATGGCGTGGGCCAACACTGAATAAGCCAAAGAAAATGTATCTTCAGGAAAACTCCAACCACAAGCCACCAGTTTGCAACCTGTGGCCTGGCTGTCCCCTGACCCCTTCCCAGAAACGACATTCTATGGGTTTCTGTGCTGACAGGTCCCACATTGCTTCAGATCTTTTCCGGTATTTTAAAATCAAGAATATGGACATGAGAAAATTTACAGTAAGCAAAATCAAGAGGCAAATGGGGCTGGGGATGGGTATGTGGGTCGGAGGTTGAGCATGGATGCTTGAGCCTTAGTCCTGCTAAAGAGAAAGAAAGGGAGGGGCATGTGGTGGAGAGAAGGAGGGAGAAGGACAGACAGACAGACACAGACAGACAGAATTAAAAGAAAATAAAGGAAAAGCATTGAACAACCACTTGGGGCAAATGTTTCCAGTTCTCAGACAAATGGTTCATCTTGCCAGAATGTAAAAAGCTCCCGGAACTCAGACGAAAGATCAAAACTCAGCAGAAAAATGGACAAAGTGTACGAACAGACAGTTCACAGAAAAAGGAAACCAGGCAGCTCTTAGGAACTGAAAATGATGCTCAGCTCTACCCAGAAAAATGTAAATGAAAACCACACTGAGATAACATTTCATACCTGACCAGATGGGCAAAAGTCCCAATACTAACAGTGCAGCCTTGCTGAGGCCGAGGGGAACTCTGCTCACACAGCGCTGGTGGGAGTGCACAGTAGTACCATCTTCACGGAGGGTCATGTGGCCATTGCTGTTGAGGTTACAAAGGCACTGAGCCTTTGATATGACAATTCTACTTCTGGGAACTTACTACCCTCTAGCTAGTACTTGCCCCATGGTCGGCAGGGCATATGCTCCTGGTTACAAACCAGAGCGCTGCTTTCAAACTTTCAAAAGTACAACAGCATTGCGATGTCTTCATCCATAGGGAACTACGCATAGACACACAGGCTGAGTATTCTCCATACACAAGTCCGCAATCTGAAAAATTTTAAGTATGACCACGAAGCCACATTTGGAAAATTCCATGCCTGAGCTCCCGTGAGACTGCGGTTAAAATTCAAGCGCACTAGAAATACTGTGCAAAATCACTCTCCGAGAATGAGAGGTGAATAGAAGACACAAATGGAGTCTAGTTCAGACATGGGTCCCCTCCTGAAACTTCTTAATACATGCATGCAAATATTCCTCAAACCAAAGACACTGAAAATCTGGATCACCCTTGGCCCCAAGTATTAGCTTAGCAAGGGAGGCTCAGACTGCAATGCATCAGGGCTAATTAGAGAAAGAGCCCCAAGAGGCTACACTTGAGGTATCTTTGCAGAGCCACAGGGGGATATGTTTCACTTTGTTGCTTTCTTTTATTTTACTCTTTCATGAAAGGCCATGCACGAAAAGGTCTAAAGCTCATTTCTAGAGCTGCTCTTGGCCACCATGTATCCACGTTTCTCTGACTCAGTCACCCATGTGAGCAGTGAGGCTAAAGCAAACTGCCTGCTGGGTCCTGGTGTTGCATGCCTGTCATTCTCAGTCTGGGAGACAGAGGCAGGAGGAACAGAGGAATTCAGGGCCTGTGTGGGACACGACACCTTATCTCCACCCCATTCAGCAATAAATAAAGTAGGCGAGATGGATCGGGAGGAAAAGGTAAGGGCTGACTCCTGCAAGTGGTCCTCTGACCTCTGCACACGCAACATGGCACCCTCCCCGGCAAAAAAAAAAAAAAGTCAGGGCTGATGCGATAGTGCAGTGGTTCGAGCATTGCTGTTCTTGCAGAACACCCAAGTTTGGTTCCTACACCCACATCGGATGCTCACAACCACAGGAAACTCCACCTCCAGAGGATCTAAAACTCTCTTCTGGAGTTCCTGGGCATGGCACCCGTGTGTGTATATACCCCCACTCACCTCTCATACATCCACATAACTAAAAGTAAATATGCGAACGACCCTAAAAATAAAACAAAACTATCCTTCACCACTATGCTCTAAGAATAAAATAGACAAAGAACTTATAAAGCTGTAAAGTGCTGTGCAAATATATGGAGCTATTATTACCCTTTCCCACAGAAAGAAGATGAACAGAACAGTCCTATGTACTCATTTAGAATAAATACCGCAAGTGGCGATTATAAGCCCTTTATTAGCGAGGCGCTACACCGAGCGTGTCTGGTAAATGACATCACTTATGCCTCGCTGTGATCCCAAGTGTTATCCCTGTTTACTGACATGGCAGCTGTGGCTCAGAGACAGCAGGGACTCTACTCAAGTGATCTGTAGCTAGAGTGGGTCACAACCGCAGAAGCCAGGGGCCAAACCCATCCTCTCCCCACTAGGACTCTCTGACTGCCCTTCAGATGTTAGAGGTACAGGACATTCCTTCAGTCCAGAAGGCTTCGTCTACTCCCTGAGATGGCAGGAGAGAAAAAGCTCTAGAATATATGCAGGGATACACACACAGCCTTCAGGAGCAGAATTCTGACCTCCCAATCAAAACGGTTCTCAGACTGCACGCGTGCACATACACATGGATATACATACACACAGCTATGAGTTAAACCGTGCCCTTCACCTCCAAAAATTATGCTGGAGTCCCTAGTACCTCACAATAATATTTTACTTGGAACAGGATCTATACAGGGGTGAAAAGTTAAAATGAGGTCATTAGGGAGGGGACTCATTTCAATATAATTTATGCCCTCAAAAACCTAGGAAGTAGCGACACAGAGACAGACACACAGGAGGAAGATGACAGGAAGAGACGTGGAGGTAGCAGCCATCCACACCCACGAGCCAACGAGAAGGGCTCTTTCCCTGGCAGGTGCAGGAGGAACCACCGCTGGCGGCAGCATGGATTCAGACTGCTAGCCCCCAGAACTGGGCCTTGTGGTATTTGTAACCACGGCCTTAAGAGACACATTCTCTCTCTACACAAGGGTCACCAAATGAAAGAAAGACTTGGCTGACTACCATTCGGTCTCTTAGTGCATGTTCTGGAATCTATTTTCTTCTATGTGATAGCAACGTAAGGAGACAAAGGATGTTTTCTATAGCATAAAAAGAGGTAGCGATGATGAGAGAAGATTCTAGAGGGTTCAGGAGTAGAAGGTCACAGCTGCTGGGTTGTCTCCTTGAAGAACCAGCACTTTCTGGAAGGAAATCTATCAAGGACTCCTCAGCATCAGGCATGTACTTCTGATCCCTCTGATCCACAGCCAGGGGCTTCCTGTGACATCCTGGACACGACGTGCCATTCAGGAGACTATCACGATGCAGAACATCATGTCTGGGGACAGACTTCGGGCAAAGACCACCAAGAGTCAGGTAGAAAAAGTCACTTCTTGAGGATCACATGGGACAACAGCAACAACAACAAAAGACAGAGCTTTGCTTTACGTGTGAAATTTAAAAAAGTTAATCAGGGCTTTTACTCACGTAAAAATAACAATCTGAACAAACATGTTAATTTGAAGGACAAAAAAATCATTGTTGTAAAAACAACTGACTAGAAGAAAATATCCCAGCGAGACAGCATAAGAAACCATAAGAAAGTTCTGGTCTAGAGATACAGGGAAGTAAAGACCACAAAACAAAATTATATCACACTGAGCAGTGGGGTCCAGGTCAGAGGGGTATGGAGAGGTAGGAAACAGTCAGACACCAGTGTTCCCATCCATCTCAAACATCAAGTCAGTCAACACAGCAGCTCAGAGATTCTGCTAAATAAGCCTGCAGAAGAGCCACACTGAAGGGCAGAGACCAACAACTCTCAACTGGTGGGTTGACACCCTTTAGGGGTCAAATGACCTTTTCACCAGGGTGGTATATCAGATACTTACCTTATGATTCCTAAGAGTAGCAAAATTAACAGTTATGAAGTAGCAATGAAAATAATTTTATGGCTGGGGATCACCACAACATGAGGAACTGGATTAATAGGTTGAGAACCCACTCTAGGCTGTATATAGGGAATTGGATGGAATGATGTCTCTCCTGGAAGGTGACTTATCAACATTTACATGGATGTATTCAGTGTCTGAAGCATCAAGAAGCCGAGTGCTTATGATTTGTTCTGTCTTCTGAAGAGTTGTTTTGCATTCTAAATTTTAGCTATTGAAATGAAAATCAAGTCCAGACATGACCATAATTCCTGGGAGGAGGCTTCCCATAGCTGACACAGTGGGGGACTTGCTTTAGTTTTCTCTTCACTCAGAGGGACCCTGAGCCAAAAGTGGTCTTGGTAGTCATTTAGCACAAGGTGAGGACAAAGCCAGCTCCGTGTCTCAAAAGTTGGCATCTCTACATGACAAAGCCAGCCTTTCTACAACTTTCTGATCACTAGGGCTCTATATGAGGTACAGACACCCCAGTCTCTCTCTGCCCTTCCTGGTCATCCTTGAGAACATCAATCAAGTCTCTGGGCCCAGTTCTGCCCACTATGACAGGACCAGGCCACGCCCACCCCAGCCCCAGCTGTAAGGGTCACAGGTCCCAGCTGGAGTGCATTCACTCTAAGCAGCTCCAGAGGCACTGCTGCCCACCTGTCCTTCCCTTTTCTGTTCTCTCTGAGCTCATCTTACCACAGGGTTTGGTGTGATATGTGAGGCCAAGCTTTCAAGTGTATGACACAGGCAGGAGACAGCAGTAATGCCTGCTGGCCAGCAGAGAAAACAAGAGTCGTTCAGATCCCCGGCAAAAGCCTTGGGCTGAATGCGGCTGTTTTCATGGGCAGTATGTCTCGTTCCAGAAAGGGCTAGAAAACAACAATCAAGGTACGGTGTAGGAGGTTCCAGGGCTTTCTACCTCTTCCTACTGCAAAACACAACATGGTACATATTAGTGATCAAACCAGCAGAAATGGGCAGCACGGAAGGATGGATCTATCACCTTAGCCACTGTAAAGTCAGCCCTGCTCTGGAAGAGACCCCTCTGTACCAGCCTTGTAGCTCTTTGAGTAGGGCAGCAGGCAGGCTCAGGACTTTCAAAGCTACCAGGACTCCCTTACCCTATCTTAGCCAGGGTTTCTATGGCTGTGATGAAACACCATGACCAAAAGCAACTTGGAGAGGAAAGGGTTTATTTTGCTTACACTTCCACACCACTATAGAAAACAGTAATTAAAGAAAGTCAGGGCAAAACTCAAACAGGACAGGAACCTGGAGGCCACGGAGGAGTGCTGCTTACCGGCTTGCTCCCCATGACTTGCTCAGCCTGCTTTCTTACAACAGGCCAGACCATCAGCCCAACGGTGGCAGCACCACAATGCTGGGCCCTCCCACATCAATCACTCATTAAGAAAATGTCCTACAAGCTTGCTCACAACCCTATCTTACAGAAGCAATTTCTCCATTGGGGTTCCCTCCTCTAAGATGACTGTAGCTTGTGTCAAGTTGGCATAAAAATGTATGTGGCACATACATTGTACCACATATGTGTTCATGACTTCTGGGAACCTGTAGCCCCAGCTGAAAGCCAAATCTACTCAGTCACAGTCACCACCTCTTCCACCCCACCCCCATTAAAGAGTTATAGTGTGGTCGTTCTAATGGAATGGTCCCCATAGGCTCATATATTTAAATGCTTAGTCCCCAGTTGCTGGAACTATTTAAAAGGATTAGGAAGTGTGGTCTTGTTGGGAAGGTGTGTCACTGGGGGTGGGCTCTGAGGTTCCAAAAGCCCACAGCATTCCTAGTTACCTCTCTCTCTGTCTCTCTCTGTCTCTCTCTTTCTGTCTCTCTGTCTCTGTCTCTCTCTGTCTCTCCCTCTTTCTCTCTCTGTCTCTCTCTCTCTGTCCCCTCTCTGCCATCACTTGTGGATCAGGTGTAAGCTCTCAGCTACTGCTTCAGCATCACGCCTGCCTGCTGCCATGGTCCCATCATGAACTCCAATCCCCTGAAACTATAAGCAAACTCCCAATAAACTTTCTTCTTCCTGGCCATGGTGTCTCTTCACAGCAGTAGGGAAGTAACTTAGATATGTGGGAAAACCAAAACTGAAAGAGAAATGAAAGAGCCAAACGAGTAACTAGACTTAATGGCTCTCCCCATATCAACACTGAGAGCGAGCACAGGAGCATTTGAAAGGCTACCTGCAGAATCTACACCCGACTTATCCAGTGTTACTGGGCACAGTTTCCTCTATGGTTTTCACTGGGGATCTTGCTAAAGGTGGGTGCTGCCATAGAAGGAGGCCTAATGTCTGTGTTTCTAATGAGTTCCCCCAGGTCACACTAAAGGTCTTAGCTTATAGAAAATCTATGCTACAAATACTTCAGGGGACCTCGAGTTGAGGCAATGACCATCAGTCCCCGTTTTGCAAAGGATGTGCCCCAGATGTTAGTTTGTCAAAAACATTTAGCAGTTCAGAGACATAACCCGAATAACCATGAAAAAAAAAAATGCTGGGACCCAGAAACTCAATTATTCCACGTGAGAAGGGAGGCTACCAGGTCAGGAGTCACCTATAGGAAAAAACAAACCTCTGTTATTTTCTGACCTCTTATAGTCTATATATTTCTGACCATGATACCATATACTTTGTGGAATTCTACATAGAAAGTCATACTCAAAGTGTCTAATGAAGTTAAGATTAGGAAACAAAAACAAAACAAAACAAACAAACAAACAAATCCAGGCCATGGAGTTAAATTTGAATTTCATATAAACAATGATTGATCTCTGCTGGGTGTGTGACAGATATCTGCAATCTCAACACCAGGAAGGTTGGGGCAAGAGGATTCCTGTGAGTTTGAGCCAGCCTGGACTAAAGGGTGATCAAATACCAGGCCAGTCAAAGCTACCCAACAAGACCCCCAACAAAACACTTTAATTTCCTATAGTCATAACTATGTTTTCTGCATATGTATTCCGTGCATTACTTGAGCTATAGTTTTGAAATGTGTTCATGTGGAATTCAAATAGTCCTGGCTTTTGTGTTTGCAAACTTTGGCAACTCTGACGGGATGCCAAATAGAAGTAGCAAGAAGAGCTGGGATTTGGTTTTGAAGGGGGGGCGGGACTTCCTGTTCTATCACTGTCGATCTTAATGTCAGTCTTTAGAATGTCAACATGACAGGCACTGCAGCCTCTCCCAGTCACTGTTGTGGTCACCTCTGCAGGAGCCTCATTTGCTCATCACAATGCAACAAAAACCATCAATTTGCAACTAGTCTATCTTGCAACGAGAATGTGGTCTGGATTAATATGTGTCTCTCCTAGAATTCATACTTTGATATACTAGCTCCCAGGACGCTAGGATGTGACCTCATTTGAAAACAGGCTCTTTACTGACATCTTTACATCATCGTTAATGATAAATGGTGGACTAAGGAAATCTGACGGAGGCTGAAAAACACAGGCGGGATGGGCACGTCAAACTGATGTGGAACGAAGCTGGGAACAGATCTTCCCTCACACCTTCAGAGGGACAGAGGCCCGAGTCCCATGGATCTCAGCTGTCAAGACTCCAAACTGAGAGACGATAAATGACTAGTGATTCGGTAGCTAGGTTTACTCATGAGAGGAGTGGGGTTCTTGAAGATGGAGACAAGAGAGCAGGAAAAACCAGTGCAGTAGGGAAGACGGGTCAAGAAAGAGCCTCTTCAACATCATGGATGCGCTGAGTTCCTGGAAACCCCAGCCAGGACGACCCAGGGATCACAAATGAGCACTAAGCCTGGGAGCGCACATCTATCCCCAGTACTTGAGAGGCTGAGGAAGGAGTTGCTTCAATGGGGTAGGGAAGAGGGGGCTCTGAGACTGTCAGGAGTACAAGGCCACCACTTTACCAGAATCCAACTTTAAACACTACCTCGTGACATATACATTATGAAGAGGAGATTTTAGAAGACAGAGCTTCTCTGATTATACCAAAGGGAAGAGGGGGGGAGGATAGATTTCTAAGTACTTCAGCCCCTAAGGAGATTTGTGAGTAGGGATTTAGAAATCATAACCTTAACAAACCTGCTATTGTCAAACGCCTTTGTCCCGTGAGAAGCTTGCTTTCCTGCAAGCCAGGCAAATAGGCATTACCATGCCGGGCTGGTCACATTTCAAATAGCCCCAAACGGTAAGATTTCCACGTGAGAGAGACAACTGAACCATTCCTTCTGCCCTTTCTAAAGTCCCGGAAGCCCTCCATCTGGTAGGCACTCTAATGGACCTTCACCCAGGGCACACAAACCCAGAAGAGGTTTCCAGGAGCAGAGTTCAACAGTCACATCTTGGAAGATGCCAACCCTGGGATTCTCTGGGCTCAGTGGCTACACTCAGCCACTAGCACACTATCGGCATTTGTTTCTCTCTAGAGAGTTCCACATCGACACCCCTCCACTAGGGCTGCCCCATCTCCTGCGTTCACTACTCCATGTTCTCCATCCCCACCATAAAGTCAGCCTTCTGGAAGGACACATCACTGGGCTTTTATTTTTTTCTTTCTTCACCTTGTAGCTCTGTGTATTTCCCTCACCACCCTATTGCAATTATAATTATCTGCTTACTTACTATCCATATCTTCCTCAAATTGTTTTACAACTAGAGCCAGCATACGAGAGACACAGAAATATTTGTCTAGAGCGAGCAATTAACTAATTAAACTAATGAACCCATGATAGTGGCACACTCCCAAGACTCAATAGAAAGTTCTTTATGCCAGGCACCTCTGGCTTGGGCCTAGCCTGAAACGGTCTACACTTGTCTTCCTGAGTGTGAAGCGGATGGTTGAGGCATTGCTTACTGTCTAATGTCCCCAACAAGGAGTTAAAAGGATGCTTTAAGTACATGCATGTTCAGTTTTATTACTTTTGTGTTGCTGTAGCAATACCTGCCAGGATCAACTTAAAAAACCAGTTAGTTGCATTAGTGCCTACCTGTAAGCCCAACACCAGAGAGGCAGAGACAGGAGAGGAACTCACTATACTTAAGGCTTACTGAGTACAGTGAGTTCCAGCTCGGTCAGGGCTACCTAGCCAAACCCTGTCTCAAATTAATCCTCTGAGTGATGGAGGAGGGTAATCTGTCTATGTATTACTCTCATTTGTTAATAAAGAAACTGCCTTGGCTATTTCATAGGGCAGGATTTAGATAGGTGGAGTAGACAGAACAGAATGCTGGGAGAAAGAAAACATAGTTGATCAGTTGCCATAATTCTCTGACCTGAGACAGACATAGGCTAGAATCTTTCCCAGTAAGCCACCACCTTGTGGGGCTACACAGATTATTAGAAATGGGTTAAGCAAGATATGAAAATTAGCCAATAAGAGGCTGAAACTAGTGGGCCAGGCAGTGTTTAAATGAATACAGTTTCCGTGTAATTATTTTGGGTAAAGCTAGCCAGTGACAGGGAGCTGGGCAGAGGGAAGCGGCCCACAGCTCCTCACTACATCTGAGTGGGAAAAGTTCTTTGCAAACTATGCATTAGACGTGGGATTAATATCTAGAATAAATAAAGAACTGCAAAAATTAAACATCCAACCCCACCCCAACCATCTGCTCAGAAATGGGCTCATGAACCAAACAGACAGCTCTCAAAGGAAGAATCACAAAAGGAAAAAATATTTGAGAAAATGTTCAACATCCTGAGGCACTAAGGAAATTCAAATTAAAACTGATTTGAGACTCCACCATGATAGTCAGAATGGCTATGGTGGAGAAAACAAAGAATAAACGCTGGCAAGGGCAGTGTTGTTGGGAACGCAATCCATGCAGCCATTGGAAGTACATAGCCAAAGGACTCCCTGTCAGCATCCCACTACTGACCGTGGCACATCCATGTTAAATTGCTGCACTAGAATAGCTAAGAAATGGAACCAGCACAGATGTCCATCAACAGATACATGGGCAAAGTAAATGTGGAATTTTATTTAGCCATAAAGCAAATGAAATCAGGATATTTACAATAAAATAGACAGAGCTGAAGATTATGTTAAATAAAACAAGACAGGCCAGGCATGGTAGTGCAAGCCTTTAATCCCAGCACTTGGGAAGCAGAAGCAGGTGCATCTCTCTGGAGTTTCTGGCCAGCCTGGTCTACGGAGCAGACAGCCAGGGCTGTTACAGAGAAATCCCGTCTTAAAACATCAACAACAACAAAAAAAATTAAAAAATAAATAAAACAAGACAATTTCAATGAATCTATATTTAAACTTACATAGGTGTGTGTGTGTTATGAAAGCAGAAAGAAGTAATATAATACCTGTTCCAGGAAAGCAAAGGGAGTCTGTGGTGAGAAGGGAGGGGAACAAGAAAAGAAAGGCATGGCATGGGGGAAGACCATGGAGAGAGAGCTGAGTAAGAACAAAGCGTAACGACAGAAATGTGTGATAATGCTAATGAAGCCCATGAGAAGCTAATTTTATAAATAATAATTCGGGCTGGAGAGATGGCTCAGGGATTAGAAGCATGGGCGACTCGTCCAGAGGACTGAGGTTGAATTCCCAGCACCCACGTGGCAGTTCACAACTGTCAGTAACTCCTGTTTCAGAGTATCCGATGGTGTCTTGCTTCCGAGGACACTGCACATACATGGTACACAGACACACATACATGGAGACCCACCATACACATGAGATAATATGTTTTTAATTAGGAAAGAAAGAAAACCGGAGGCAGTGAGCCCAAGCGTGGGTGGCAGTTGTGGGATATTGTCATGAGGCCACATTTCTCTCTTGTCATTCTGCGAAAAGACGTTATCTCATAGTTCAATGGGGCTAAGGGAACGCCTAAAATTGTGTGTAACTTTCAGGAGAGAAGGAAAAGGAAAAATAGGATGTTCCCACCCAAGCCAGCTTCATTACGAGCCCTCTTCCAGAAGAAGAAAGAAAAGGGGTGCAAGAGAGGGGGGAGGAGCAGATGAAAGGAAGGGAGGGGGATGAAAGAAGGGAGAGTGCACTAGTTGCTCAGTTTAAAGATTTTGAAAATGTCACAGTACAGCAACTATTATCACATGGGGAGGCTCCATCACATTCATGGTATGAATCAGTATTGAACTGAGCGGAAGTTCTTGCTGAGTGATGGGGTCATGCGTGATTGTTATCTTCTTGTCTATATTGTATACATTTTTTCTAAGACTTATGTAATGCTTGTATAAATGCATTTGAGATGGGGACATGTATTTACATTTCAAACCAGTACCCAAAGGTTAAATAATATATGATTCTATGACTGGGTGTGCTGACTCCCCTGTATTCTTGGCACTTGGAAAGCTGAGCCAGAAGACTGCCTTGAGTTCAAGGTCAGCCTGGCGTAAAACTGTGGGAGACCCTGTCGCAAAAATCTAAACACACACACACACACACACACACTCTCTCTCTCTCTCTCTCCTTCTCTCCCTCTCTCTCTCTCTCTCTCTCTCTCTCTCTCTC
>NW_026068106.1:2504847-2515933 GCF_014885135.2 Alexandromys fortis
CACACACACATACACACACGACACTTCTATGCATATAAGGTACTTATTGCAACAAATTCATAGAGAAAAGAGAATGGTGGTTGCTATAGGGAGTTATTGTTTAAGGATCCCTCCCTCCCTCCCTCCCCCCCCACACCCCCACATACACACCCGACCCCTCTATTCCTTTAAGGGACTTTTTTCAACAAATTCATAGAGAAAAGAGAATGGTGGTTGCTATAGGGAGTTATTGTTTAAGGATTAAAAGTTCAGTTCTGCAAGGTGAAGAGTCCTCGATATAGAAAGCAGCACAATGTGAATGCACTTAATACAACCATACATCCAAA
This sequence comes from Alexandromys fortis, assembly GCF_014885135.2. Lineage (NCBI taxonomy): Eukaryota > Metazoa > Chordata > Mammalia > Rodentia > Cricetidae > Alexandromys > Alexandromys fortis. Next base: position 2,505,174 of record NW_026068106.1, read on the forward strand.
ACCAGATAGTGGAACATGTACACACCTATTCTACCACATCTTAAAAACTAAATATTTAACTCGCTCACTGGAGGTACAGGGATTCTGTGTGTATGTCACAACTGACAGGTGACAGCAGCGAAAGACACCTGGCTTTGATCTCGGACCACACGGGACTGAGCAACAAAAGTCATTGTGCCCACCAGTACCGGAGTGTGCACCGGAACGCACGTGTGTCTGGCCATGGCATTTCCTGGATCCCCAGGCTCAGAGATGCTCTCAAGTTTCTATTCCCACAGTGAAGAACGTTCTTCCTCTCTTACCATAGTCTCTCAGTTGGACCCTCCAGAAAGAGAACTAGTATATGAGAGATGCAAGGATTCTCTCAATGTTTGACTAAATTGGCTGCAGGGATGAGCGCAGGCAAAATTCATGGCTACCCCTTCAAGGGCCAAAGAGTCACCCATTTACTCTCCCTCACCACCCAAATCCTTGAGGTACACCTGGTGGAGCCAGGTAAAACACCCTGATATAAATGTCCAGACCATTCCCCTAACACCAAATGATGAGAGGAGACCTAGACTCGGCAAGCAAAACTCCCTTCTTCCTTCCTCAAGGGGCCCTTAGTATTTTAAAGGTGAGAGGGACGAAAACCTGATTCCAAGGCTGAGTCCCCAAAACCCGAAGGCTGCAGAAACATGTCCCCAAAGCTGATCCTGGCCAGCTGACTTGTTTCTGTTGACATTCCTGCATTTTGACTTTCTGTGGCATTTACAAAATTAGCTGCCAACATTTAAAAGGTGCGGAGTTCATACACAGGGAGAAATATTTTCTGATGCTCTTGTATCACGGGATAACAACTCCAGCGACTGTGCTGATTTAACCTGACCATCTACTTGAATAGGTGGAGAAACACTTGGAAGCTGGGAGAGCACGGCTCCTGGTCCCAAATTAGACCTATTCAATGCGCCCTTGATGCAGTCATAATGCGATGGCCTCACTGGGAAATGATGAGCAGAGGCTTTCCTAGAAGCAGATTCCTGGGTGTGCACCCTTGCAGGCATCTTGCCCCAGCCCCTTCCTGTATTCACCCTTTCTCTGCTTCCTTCATGCCACAGGCTGAACAGCTGTTCACTGCCACACGTTTCTGCCACCATTGCGGCTCAAGTACACAGAACCACGTGGCCAAGGAGGAACCCTCTGAAACTGTGAGCTCAAATAACCCTTTCATTCTTAAGGTTCTTTCTGTTAGGTTTGGTCACAGTGGTGATGAAGGCAACTGGGCAGGCACCCTGGGTTTACAGCAACCTCTGGGCCAGTGACTGGTTGGAATAGAGCAGCAACTTAGCAATTTTAGAACAGGCCCCCCACTCTCTCCCTGCTCTGCTCTGTGCGGCCGCGCTACTCCTTGAGCTGGAGCACCATAGCTAGACTGGACACGGCTAGTGCAGATAACGTGGTACTTGGAACCACGGCGGCTAGGCCTTCTGCTGTCCCTGCAAATACTGGATGCAGGTCAGTTTGTGATGTGACAATTTTGGTCAGTGGCTTTCATGAGATGGCTCTGTGTGAAAATATGGTTTACTCCAAATCTCACCCCAGTCACAATACAGAGCTCCCTTCCCACCATGTATTCCATAGGAGTACAACATCTGACCCAGTTCCCTTGTGGAAAACTTTAAATAGGAAGCCGTATTCCTGATCAGTGGTCAGAGGTGGGAAAGGAAGGAGCCAGAGGCACACTTAGCACCCCATGGGGCAGTACCTTTCTACTGGTCCTTCAGTGGAGAACAGAAGGAAGTGACCAGCCACCTAAACACTGGAGCCTGAGGGGTAATATCTAAGAGGTCCCAGGTAGAGCACAAAAGAGAAGTTTTTCACGGTGACTGGAGAGATGGAGAGCCGGGCTTTCCTTACCTGCTGTAGGCACACTAATGTTATACTGAGGTAAGATAAATAGGAAGGCAGTCTTGGCTGTGACCTGGAAAACAAAGGAGAAAAGTTCCTATTTACTTTCTTGGCCACATCAAAAGGAACAGGAAGAGGCTGGTCCCTGCCCTGGGGCCCATCCCTTTAAGTCAGTCCTCCCCCTCCAGGACACAGGGTTTTCACCTACCCCAAAGCACCAGTTTTGATCTACCCCTCCCAGGACCTGCACTAAAGAGCAAAGCAATCCTGGGCCCCAAATGATGGTTACACTGTGTTGACTGCAGACAGAATGTAGCGAGCTGTGTCGACTATGGGGGAATGTAGCGAGCTATGTCTACCATGGGCAACACAAACGGTTCTGCCACTCACTCGATCACGTATTGATTTAGTTCTGGACTCCCAGCTCTGCGGAAGGTCACAGCTTTTAAAGGCCCTGAAGCTGACTTCCCAGACATTTCAGTTGTCTGCACCCTGGACAGCAGCCCTGAAGTTTCCGAAACAGTAGATTCCAGCTGCTAATTTCACACCTACCCTTCTACTGAACAGGGAACGGACCTCTGAAACCCCACCATACTGGTTTGGTTTTTATGAAAGCTATCTTTAGCTGGCTGTGGTTCCAATCTGGTTTCTAGTAGTCAAATCAGTACTGGGGCCGTTTACAGAAGGGTGAGATGACCAAATGTGGGGGTTTGAAGCTGAGATGCAGGAATTGTATGCCCATGTTCAAATGCTGACTCTGCTGGTTATGTAACCACGAGGAAGTCATCCCTCACCACGAGCCAAATCCCTTGTCTATACAACCATGGCTATGTGCAGTTCCGCGGCTGCATACTACAGTCTGGGGTGGCGGCCATCTCGATTGCATTGTTTCAAACTCCACAGACTACAGTCAGGACCAAGAAACACTCTGAGAGACATGCACGAGGTCAGGGGAAGAGAAGCCACTTCCCTAGAGGCTCTGAAGTTATGGGTTCTCCTCCAATGTGGAGGGCAGACAGTTGGATGCAGGAAGTGAGGATGTACCAGGCTACACCCAAATCAGTGTGGAGACAAGTGAAAGATGGCTGCTTGGACATGCCAGGGACAGATGACTGCCCTTAGCCTATTCTGCGGGGCCAATCCTCTCCTTTAAGGAGAAAAGGACTTGCTGTTACTCTATAGCTAGGTATCATTTACTTCTTATAGGTAGCTATGTACAAAGTCGTCATCCATCTGTGCTCATGCCTATGTGTGCTCTGTCAAGTTGGTAGGGAAAGAACAAATAAAATTAGGGATTGATTTTTGGTCCTCATGACCTTGCTCTACATTCCTGACCTCCATCCAGTTCAACTGCCTGCTTTTTCCTTACAATAATACGCTTGGCTCAAGCCCAAAGACTCTACTCATACATTCCCCTTCCTCTGCGACTCCCCACAACTTGTCAATATCTTTCTCTCTCATCCATCACGCTGCCCCTCAACTGTGAACACTCTGCAAGGCCTTTGGCTACTCCTAGAGAAGGTCACTCTTTCACAGGCAGCAGTTCCATACCATCCTCTGTGTGTTAGCATTTCCACCCAGAGGGACATCGCCGCCTAGAAGGCAGGGAATCCCATCACCTCAGTTTTCCTTGCATCCCAAATAGCTTAGCCCAGACGAGGTGAGTGCTCAGGTACTGGTGTGGGAGGTCCTTCTGTATATGTGCTGCTTCTATTGGTTAATGAATAAAGCTTCTTTGGCCTATGACAGGGCAGAATAGAGCAAGGCAAAAATTCCAAGCAGACAGAGGAGAAAAGAAGGCAGAGTCAAGGAGCTGCATGTAGCCACCGAAGGAGATAAGACAGATAGAATCTTACCAGTAGGCCACGGACATGTGGCAATACACAGATTAATAAAAAAAAAAAAGGGGGGGTAATTTAAGATGTAAGAGTTGCTTAATAACTAGCCTAAGCTACTGGCCAAGCAGTGTTATAATTAATATAGTTTCTGTGTAATTATTTCAGGTGTGTGTGTGTCCTGGAAACGAACGAGCAGCCTCCATCTACAAGGTACTGCTCACTGAACAAGAATTTAATGAAATACACTTTGATTCATTTAACCACAGATCCCCAGTCTCTAGTGGGAGCCGCCCTCTGCCACTAATGGCCTCTGCCTTGGGACCCATCTACTCTGAGTCCATCCTCCCCCATCTTGTATCTCCTGAGTGGGGCTGGCGAGTATTCTGGTCAGTGCCCCAAGTCTTCTGCTGTGGTTTCTGTTGTCCTGTCCCTGGAGCAGCTGTGTGCCTTCAGGGGAGTGAGCCCCCAGAGGGCCTCTTTAAGTTGGCCAGCATCCATTTCTCAGAAGCACTATGATTCTATGTGTGGAACACCACGGTTCAACCACGCCTGTGACGGATGCCCCAAAAGAACTTGAAACTTTTCTATATCCAGGCCATCTCCCCAGGCAACTAAACTAGACCCTCACAGTGGCTGGCTCATCAGAGTCTTGTCCAGCTCCCAAAGCATTCTAGCCTGCAGCCAACTCTGAGAGTCATTACACCGAAAACAAACAAACAAGGTAAGACAAATAAATAAAGCCAGGGAAGCAGGTATTTGGTATGTGAATTATATACACATTTGCTCGAGCCCTGCAAATGCAGTCAATTCTCATTTATGGCAATTTTATGAAACCGCTGCAAACACAGAAACACCGCGTCCAAGAGAAATACAGAACTGGGTTGCTACAAACCAGTCACATGTCACCAAGAGACCAACGTTTAACCTTGCTTTATGCACGTTTCTAAAGGACACCCTAGTTAATACATATTTAATACACACTGGCGGCTCATGAACATTGAACTCACGGTCAACAGCCCTGGAGCTCAGGCCCAAACGAGGCAACTGAAGCCATGCTGTTTCTCCCTAATTTAGCACATTGTCTCCTTCTCAAGATTAGGACCGTAGGTAGCACTTCAGGAAAATACTTAGGGGTCATCGAAATCCCATCAACATCACAAAATGCAAAACGATGGCCTCAAATAGACTGCAACGGGGATGATTTGTTTATGGCGCGAGAACTGAAGCAACAGGAAGGCAGAGCCTTGTTTCACCTCAGCTGGCGCCAAGGTCTGCACCTGCGTGCGACTGTGGAAAGCCAAGCGTGAATTTGGAGGTTACAGGTAAATTTTAGTAAAGTGAGCAGACTCCCAAAGATGAAATCCACAATCGGCGATGGATGGACATATCAAGACAAACCTCTTAGCGCCAAGATTTGTTTGTTTGGTGTGTGTGGCGCGCGCGCGTGTGTGCACAGGCAAGTTCATGCACGGGCACATATGTGGAGGTCGGAGGACAGCTTTTCAGGAGTTGGGTCTTCTGCCTATTTATAACGTAGTCTCTCTTGTTTCTGCTGTTACTGCACTTGTACACACACAGCTGATTCTCCTGTCTCCTCTTCTATTGCCCTATGAGAGTGCTAGGGTTATGGCTGTGAGCCACCAAATCTAGCTTTTATACTAACTCGGGTCATCAGGCATGTGCGTCAGGCATTACACCTGCTGGCGTCTCACTGGCCATCAAGATCTTTTTAAACAGCCCCTGGGAGAGGCTAACATCACCAGGTTTAAGTTCTAGAAGAAAACCTTGAAAACCTTCAATTACAATGGCAAGAGAACAGAGCTGACTAGGTGATACACGCTCGCCACATGATGCTCACACAAGGACACAGCCACCCTGCAGGAGAGCTGTCTGATCTGCAGCCTGTGACCTGCTCGCGGTTATACTTCTGTAAGACTGTTTTCTCTCACTGCGTCCACCCTGAGCTACCCACGCAGTAGGTGTCCCACAAATGCCCACTTGATGAAGTCACACTGTAAGCAACTGTAGTATTCAGCGGCCGCCGATGAATGTCTACCACAGGCTTTCTGAATGTAAGTCCGAGAGAACAGAGTCAAGGCAAAACATACTAGATCCCAGTAATTTTCCGTACGTGCCCTCTGGGTGGTGGCAGGAGAAACAAATTCTAAACCATCCTTATTCCCATGTTAGTGTATCCTAAATGCCAGTTTTCTTGTTTAATAGGAAAAGAAGTTAAAGTCTGGACACAAAGAGACCAAGCGGCCTCTGCCACCCAGTAAGCACTCGAGCCCAACAGGCAACCATCATCTTGGGATTTTATAAGTTTGTTCCAGAAACAACTTTAGCAGACACACAACAAAGCCCTTAACAGAAACCTAACAAAAACTAGAACACTAAGACCAAACCAAAGAAATCACATGCCGGAAGCCTAAAAAGAAAGACTAGAGAATGGGGCTGAGCCACAGGCGCGCAGCCCAAGAAGCCCTACACATCATCTCAAGGTGGCCGGAAATCTGGAGTCTAAACTCCGACCTGATCATCTGAAAGAGGAAAATAAGATCAGCTACTAAGTCCGCCACATCCATTAAAGGAAGGGGGCAAGGGAGAGGGCAAACAGGGGGGAGGAAGAGAAGGAAGCAGTGGCAGCGTGAGCTACAAAGGGTAACCCTCATAAAAAACTACGTGCTTTCAAAAGCCCCCTGGCACCCCAAATCTTCATTCCATCACTCTCCCCTGGCCTGAGGTCAGGGACTGTGCAATGTGGGTTCGCATAACACAGAGGGACTGAGAAACGGGGGCCTACTAAAAATGTCACTCCAATTATTTCTCATCCCTCTAGGGCTGTTTATAGGAAACAATATTGAGTTTAATAGCATATTAAATGCCAAGCTCTGTGGGTGAAAGGTTAAAAGTGCCAACGTGTTAATACACTAATGCAAAGGGAGGGTACTAAATTACATAGGAGGGGCTCTTCCCCCCCCACCATACACATACAGAGAGAGAGAGAGAGAGAGAGAGAGAGAGAGAGAGAGAGAGAGAGAGAGAGAACGCTCCAGTACAGCTTTAACTACAACATGGTGTAAAACACAAAATCAGAGATGTTGAATGCACTCACCCAGCCATACCAAAACCAGAACCATCCCACCACATCCACTTTCTCATGTAACCTAATGTTACAAAGACACCAAGAATGCCAGCGAAATTGCTGTTTCCGTGAAGCAGTCAGGATGCAGAGTCCTTTCCGAGGTAAGCTGTGGGCCAATGAATTACCCTTGGGTAAAGAACGTCCCCAGTACCAACAATAGTGACGACGAATGCCATCAGGTGCTTGCTTTATTCCTTCAACAGCCCTGTAAGCGCCGACACTGTAATAGACAGACACGGAAACGAGCCGGCCCATGGAGGGGGCTAGAAGGAATGTCTGTCTGTAAAGGACTCTCTTCCGGTTCACAGAGCTGTCATTCTTGAGCCTGTTTGACCGCCACTGCCCAAATCACAGCCTTACTCAAGTGCCCACCTTCAAGTTTAAAGCACAGTGCAGCTTCTCTACCCCTGAAAATGGAAGTCTGGGTGTCCTCCCTGCCTCACGGGCAAGAAAAGTCCTTAGCCACCCCCAGGCACTGGCACACCAGGGCTTCAAAATGCACAGTCGCTTTCGCTGGAAGTGGATGGCAGCCACCAAAGAAAGAAACCAAAAACCGAGATGAAAGGGACCACATTGTTGGATCCTCCACTCCAGCTCATTCTGACTTGCTCCTCGACAGACACATCAGCGTAACGGGTCTTGTACGATGCTGTGTGGGTACACTATGCAAGACCAGGGGCACGAGAAACTAACTCATGGCAGCGAAAGCCCTGTGAACCTTTGGGGTCCTGCCCAAGAGTCCAAAACGCAGAGCGGCACAGGTCCCACAGCTGAAAGCACAGATACTCATTCATTGAAAGTACTGAGCTATGGCTTGAGAGCCATCCTGCTGAGGCTGGGGAGCTTGCCTCCTTCCCAAGCTTGGCCCCCATCACAGGAAGTCAAATGGTTCCAGCAAGCTGTCCTGAAATTGGTTTCACGTCTTTCTGCTTAAGGCGGTGAATAGGAAAACTTCAGCAAGACAGGAAAACACTGGAAAATTACACTCAACTGGTGAGGAAGAGATTTAAGGGGGAAAACGTTCCTTAGCTCTCTTTTCTGGAGCGCCCCAAGCTTCTGCTTCCGGCACAGATCTTGGTGGATCTACCATCACCTGTGGGCACAATGGTCATGGCAGAACACAGTGTCTGAAGCCTGCAACTCCTTGCAGCTCCGCAGAAGACAGACTGCTGGGACAAACATGCTTTTCATTTTGGCTTTCTGCAAGCCACCGTTCTGGATGACCGGAAAGGGGTGAGTGGCTGGGACACAGGGGACACAGTTCTGACAGTACCTTTCTGTGTGGCTTGTGAGCAACATCTGGGGATTCTGGTTCAGTGGCTGAAAGGCCGCCTTGCTACGAGCATGGGGCAAAGCCAAGCAGACAGACCCCACAGGTTCTCTATGTTCACGATGTTGACCAGAAAAGCTGTTACCAGGCGTGGAGCCATAGACTAAGGCTTGATGGTGTGGGTGGGGAAGACTTGGCTGCCGCAGTGGCTATGACAACGTTATGACACTGATTTATACCCATCAGGCCAAACTCTAAACTATATGAGGATAAAAAGGAATTTATACCAGAGCACAAGGAGAGGTGTTTAGTTGGTGGTTTTAGGAGCTTGCTATGTAGCCCAGGCTGGCCTCAGGGCCTTGAACTCACCATCCTCCTGCCTAGGCCTCTGGAATGCTGGCTTTAGAGGACATCATACCTGCCTTATGCAGAGCTTTTGATACTTTTTAACTTTTTCTCTTTTATGTAACTGTTTGTCTGTCTGTCTGTCTGTCTGTCTGTCTGTATGTGTACCATGTATATGCCTGTTGCCTGCAGAGGCCAGAAGAAGTTACCAGACCCTCTGGAGCCAGAATAACATATGGTTGTGAACTGTTATTTGGAATCCAAACCTGGGTCCTCTGTAAGTGCAGGAAAGCTCTTAACCACTGAGTAATCTCTCCAGCTCTTTTGCTATCTTTAAAGAAGAACTTAGATAGCCCAAACTTGCCGCTTACACCCACAATTTCAAGTGCTATAAAGTAGCTGAAGGATGGCCTTCTCCATTTCCTTTGTATCTACAACATATAACCTCCAGGAGACTGTGTTTTTGTGCAATCTCACAGCATTCGCAGGAAATAAGTGCAACCCTTTCCTAAAAGTGCATGCATTCATGCACCCAAAGTGTCTAACATGTCCACAAAACATTTCTTGTGAAGGCTAAGAACTAAATAACAACAAAAGCTTAAATGCATCTATATATATGGAGTCCGGGGAGTTGCCTCAGTGGTTAAAAGAATTCGTTGGTCTTTCAGAGGACCAAAGTTCAGATAGGAGCCTTGGCATGTAGGATTGGGGGTTGCAAGTGATTTTTTTTTTAAAGAGCCAATATTAGGCAGCATTTTTAGACTTGACAGCAAAAAAGGAACCACCTCACCAGTGTGTCCGTGCTGTTTTAACTGTAGATTTAAGAATGTTTAGTACCATGAGAACGAAGCACACAGGGGTGGGGGCTATGGCTAGAACATTTCAGATAAGTCTGCAACAGCCAGCCAGTCACTGATTGCAGGCAAGTGTTATGACTGGATGCCAGGCAAAAACATCCCAAGGAATGTTTGGCATTGCCTGGAAATAAAAGGGTAATTCACTTCACAGGGTCCATGGACCCAGAGCAGCCGAAGGGAGGCGAGGCCCAGGTGTTTCTGCCTTTTGTTTGCTTATTTGCACATTTCTAGGAAGACACACGGGTCATTGGTGATCTACCGAAATTATTTTCAGGAATTGTTTGCCATCTGGGAACCCTCCCACTCAGCATGTTGACCCCTGAGTTTTGGCTTATGGATTGGAGCTTGCTAGGAAAATGAGCCTTTCATACACATAACCAGAACTAAGGGAAACTGGGGAGGGGGATAAGTCAGCAGGGCCAAGATCATTCTCACAGTAAACCTTAGGGTTCCCCCAGATCAGTGGTTCTTAGCCTGTGGATCGCAACCCCCTTAAGAGTCAAGCGACCCTTTCAAAGGAGTTGCCTAAGACCATCAGAAAACACAGATATTTATATTATAATTCATAACAGTAGCAAAATTCCAGCTATGAAGTAGCAACAGAAATAATTTTATGGTTGTGATCACTGCAACATGAGGAACTGTATTAAAGGGTCACAGCATTAGGAAGGCTGGGAACCACCGCCCTAGATGTTTGTGTAAGAATCTACAGAAGGTGTTCTGTTTAAAGATGAGGATTTTCAAATGCTAGGTACAGGGCTCCTCCATGGAGAGCTAAGAGCTGGTGTGAGAATAAGCAATGCTGCAGGGAGTTTAGAAGGCACAGGAGTCAACCCAGGAGCTGTGTCCTGTTGAGCCTTGCCAGGAATCACCTTTATCTCCACGGCACATCCTGCACCAACAGAAGAAGCCTCTGAACATCTGGGTAGGCGTGGACACTTCTAAGCTTGAGTCTGCAAAGACTTACCCAGAACTGTCTTCATGAGGGCACCTTATAGGCAAAGCTTAAGGGTGACCATTCACACACACACACACACACACACACACACACACACACACACAACCTTAAACCAAAGCCATGAAGGTTAACGGGAAACATCTAGCACACAAACATTCCTGTGTACAAATAACAGACATGCAGACATGCATCATTCCTTTAAGGTACATGGTCAATCATGGTTCTATTGCTGTGACGAGACACTATGACCAGGCCAACTCTTATAAAAGAAAGCATTTAACTGAGGGCTTGTTTTCAGTTTCAGAGGTTTAGTCCATTATCATCGTGCACAGGGAGTGTGGCAAAAGTGCTGGAGGTAATTGAGAGCTACATCCTGATCTGTAGGGGGAGGGGGAGAGACAGAGAGAGAGAGAGAGAGAGAGAGAGAGAGAGAGAGAGAGAGAGAGAGAGAGAGAGAGAG
>NW_026068106.1:2517289-2531059 GCF_014885135.2 Alexandromys fortis
TTTCTTTCTTTCTTTCTTTCTTTCTTTCTTTCTTTCTTTCTTTCTTTCTTTCTCCCTCTTCCTTAATAAATACTTATGGCTATTTCCTGTGTTTACGTGTCTGTTACCTGCCGCCACCGTGGGCGCGGCACGTGCCCTCCTGTAGCCGCTTTCTCATGGCGGGCTCCGCCAACCCGCCCGGGGATCGTTCTTTAAGAATAACATAAATAAAGCATATTCATGTGGTGACAGACACTCAGTGTGCAGTAAATGGAGGAGACACAGACAACTTAGCTGGAGCCGGGCGGTGGTAGCGCACGCCTTTAATCCCAGCACTCGGGAGGCAGAGGCAGGTGGATCTCTGTGAGTTCGAGACCAGCCTGTTCTACAAGAGCTAGTTCCAGGACAGGCTCCAAAACCACAGAGAAACCCTGTCTCGAAAAACCAACCAAAAAAAAAAACCTTAGCTGGAAGGCCTAGAATGGTCCTGGAAGCTAAGAGAAGACAAAGTTCTAAGGAGTCCACTGGGCACCAATGGGTGATTCAGAAAGCATAGGTCCCCCTCCCCATGTTCCCCAGAAGCTAAGTCAGACCTCGCAGGGTCAAACGCTGGAGTTGAGGAGAGATCAGGAGCTGGTGCAGCAGCTATGGGCTGCTTGTCTGCCAAGGGAAGCAAAGGAAAGCAAGTAAAGGGTGGAAAGATGCCTCAGCTTGTGTGGGGGAGGGAAAAGGCCAGGAAGAAAGAGCCAGGGAGACAGAAAAACTAGGGCTGCAGGTAAAACCTGGGAGTCTGGATTCCCAGCTTTGCCGTTCACCTTGATTCTCTCCTGGAGGAACTGCTCGAAATTCGAAATTAGCAGCGTCCATGATCCCATCTTCTACAGGGTGGGTGCAATCAAGGGTGAACTTCAAAACCTGCTTCTTTTTTTTTTTTTTGCCCCCCTTCGCCACAAGCTTTTTCACGGGCGCCATGGCGGCAGAGGAGGCAGAAAGGCAAAGCTGGGAATCTCGGTGGAGGGGTTGTGACCATCGAACAGAGCAAGAGCAAGATCACTGTCACTTCCAAGGTGCCTTACTCCAAAAGGTATTTGAAATATCTCACGAAAAAAATATTTGAAGAAGAACAATCTCCGAGACTGGTTGCGTGTTGTCGCCAACAGCAAAGAGAGCTATGAGATGTGTTACTTCCAGATTAACCAGGATGAAGAAGAGGAGGAGGAGGAGGATTAAGACGCATTGGTCTGGAATGTTTTGTATTAATTCATAAATAAAATTTAGGAACAAAAAAAAAAAAACCTGGGAGTCTGGATTATAGCAGGAAAGAGATGCTAAGGGGGACACCGCTCCCAGAAAGTTCATCTCCACAGACACCAAGGCCCAAGGAGCCTTTTGCAGTACAGCCACTTGGTCTCTGAACACACACTAGACACAAACAATGCTCAGTCAACCTTCTTGGGTCACAAACTGAGCTGGTGAAGAATAGGAGGACGGGGGAGGGGCACAAACCAAACGGAGGCATCCTGTCCTGTTACCTTGACAAAGGCCTAAGGACTTTTGCGTGGTTTTTGTTTGTTTGTTTGTTTTTATTTAATGTTCCGATTTGAACTCACACTCAGCCATCACTCTCCATAGCTTTGCCTTCACTTTCTCATGAGGATCGGTTTGCTCTGGGAGTTCCCAGGAGGACGGTTGCTAGGATGCCTGCAAGTCTGGGGGCCAGAACTGCGGCCTCCCAACAGTCCATGTGCCTTTATCTCTTGACTGACTGATGGGTTTGCAATCAGACACAGCGCATACACAGATAAGTTCCCACTGCGAGCCACCACAGCAGGGCCACCTCCCCCACCTTACAATGGCCTGATCAGTTTGCTAATCACATCCATCCAGGTAAGCGTGGGAGTGCGTGTTTACACAAACAGGCATGTATACACCCACAGAGCTGAATGGTAACGGACTTTCGACCCTTCCAAACTCATCTTTACATAGTAGACATGCTTCTAGGTGCCAGATAGATGAAATCTTTCAAACGAAATACTCTTTAAGACAATAAAATCCCAGCACACAGGATGCTGAGGCAGGAGGATCACAGCCAGTCCTGCATAGTCAGTTCCAGGCCAGCCTCGGCTACAGTGTGAGACTGTGTCAACGCACACGCAGTACACAGACCAAACCAATCTTTCACTCAGTGTTTGTTGAGCATGTGCTCTGTGCAAGATGCACAGAGTGCTAGAGAGGTTCAAACAACGACGTGGTCACCCCCCTTGTCTTAAAGGCACAGAGGCCAAAATCAGGAGCTGTGGTATCAACCTACTAACTGCCTCGCAGATGGAGACATCAAGCAAACCACAATTTTCTGAACATTTGCTGCAATCCAGTTGAAACCCCAAACCTTCCCAGCACTGTCTCGCTCCTAAACCTGACAGGAAGTGCAGCAGCGAGGTTTGAATGGGTAAGACTGCACTGCTCGGTTCACCTCCAGACCTCCCGCTCTACCAGGAATTGTGCTGTGACTGCTACTTTCTGGGTGCAGGGTCGCTCTGAACACCCACAGAAATCTCTCCTTTAAACTCCTCATGTGCCCTGAAAACACACAAAAGAGGGAGGCCCAAAGAGCTTAAGAAACCTGCCCGGAGGCGTGCAGCTAATAAACTCCAGAAGGATGGGAACCCAAGATTGACCTGTGGGGGATGTCTAGATTTAATCCCCGTGCTACCTGAGCACCGTGCCCAGAACCTAATGACCCGGTGAGACTGTGATGCCGGCTGCTTCAAAGTTGGTGCAGATGGGGTGAGTCAGGAGAACTGGATCCATGAAGGGCATTTCTGTCTTTTGCTCAAAAGCAGACTGCGTCCGTTCATCATCAAATTCTCAATATCCCTGTCACGAAGGAGGGGCAGAAAATACCTGGTAGTACCGTGGCCTTGGTGGGGACTTAGAGATTTTCTCAGACACTCTGGGAGGGATGGCCTGAGTCAGACAACGTAGCCTTGGGTAAGGAGAGGGGACAGCATCACCACACTGCTGAGAGCACAGAAGGAGGCCTGGGGGGGGGGGATGCACCCTCACATTCCTATAGCCATGCACTCATTGACTACTTCCGTCAGGTACTGTCCTGAAGTCGCTATGGCGGTGAGGGGGTAGGAGATAGCTCAGATGCTACAGCTTGCTATTTAAACATGGGGACCCTGAGTCCGAGCCTCAGAATCCACACGGAAATGTCCAGCATAGTTTGGGCATTTGATGTACACGTTTGTGATGCCAGAGTTAAGGAAGTAGAGACAAGCAGATCCTGGGGCCTCACTGGCTGGCCACCCTTGTAAGACAGCCAGCTAGCTTAGCCTACGCAGTGAGTCCCCAAGGAGAGACTCTGTCTAAAAATAAAAGAAAAAAAAAAAAACAAGATGGGTGATACCTGAGGAAAAACAATACCCAAAGTAGTCATCAGCCCATACCACACATACATGGGAGGAGGGGAAAAGAGAAGAGAAAGGAGGAGGCAGAGAGCTAGTTAGCTAGCCTACACACACACACACACACACACACACACACACACACACACACACAGAGGGAAACTGAAAAGAAAAAGGAAAAAGAATAAGGAAGAAAAGGTAGAAAGCAAGTTAGCTAGCTTCCTGGTCCCAAAGTAGAACCAAGCAGTCTCCTTGTTCACCTGAAGGACACCTGTGTGTCTATGTATCCTTGTCTGTCTGTGTCTGTGGTCTCTCTGTGTGTGTATGTCTGTCTGTCTTGGCCTCCCCTCTCACTGTAGGAGCACCGGGATTACAGATGTTTGTCATTCTCAACTTTACATGGGTTCTGGGATTGGTGTTAATAACTATCTGTGCCAGCACCTTGCACATTCCCAAAGCCTTGCTGTCGGGGATAGCTCAAAGGGAGGGATGACTGCTTCCCTCAAGGTAAAGGAGGTCACCTTGTAACAAAGCCTCAAATGCTACCTGTATACCAATTGAACTGGCTGTCTAATGGTTCCGTCAGCCCAGGCTTCCCTGTGAGACCTGCCGTGAGATCCGCCAAGAAAGCAGTTTCCTTGCCCATGCACAGCGACACAGGCTTTTAACCCCAGTGTTTGAGAAGCAGAAGGAGACAGACTGCTGTTAGCTGGAGGCCAGCCTGGTCTACAGAGTGAGTTCCAGAGCAGACAGGGCTACACAGTAAGATCCTATCTCAGTAAGTAAATAATTGTTTTTGAAAGCTACTGGGAACTGTCTTGGGGATCAGAGCCCTATGCAGGCTACATCGAAAGCTCTTGTCTGTCCCAAGGTTCCGTGTGCGGAAAGAATCTAAGTGGCACTTGAGTGTTATCTGAACTTGCTGCAGAAGATGGAGGTAGAGGCATTTAGTGTGCTGCCACTTTAAAAAGAAAGAAAGATACTATCCCATCAGAAATTAAGCCAGGGAGTAGCTTAACAACGATATTATTTGGCTTATTACAATCAGGAAAATGGCTCTCCAAAGAGCCTGCTGCCAGAGAGTACGATGTTTCAGGGACCTCATCTCGGATGCCTCCCTTGCAGACGAGGTTAGAATTCAGAGGAGGCAAAGCGGAATCTAAGTGCTCTCCAACCTTAACACAGAGCTGGGCTTTGATGGGACACATCAAGGGGCCTCAGGTTGAATGTGCAGAAGACTAAAGGCCATGAGTAGGATATCTCTGCTCCGTTGCTGTGAAGAGACACCATGACCAAGGCAACTCTTATCAAAGAAAGCATTTAACTGGGGGTTGACTTAGAGTTTCAGAGGTTTAGTCCCTGATCATCAAGTCAGGGAGCATGGCAGCACACAGGCAGACATGGTGTTGGAGAAGTAGCTGAGAGTTCCACAACCTGGTCCACAGGCAGAGAGAGTGAGACCTGCATAGCATGGGCTCTGGAAAGCTCAAAGACCACCGTTAATGACACACTCCTTGCAACAAGACCACACCTCCTAATCCTTCTTAAATAGTGCCACTCCCTGGTGACTAAGCATTCCACTTTTTGAACCTAAGGGGGCTGTTCTTATTCAAACTACCCTAGTATCTACTTCTTA
This sequence comes from Alexandromys fortis, assembly GCF_014885135.2. Taxonomy (NCBI): domain Eukaryota; kingdom Metazoa; phylum Chordata; class Mammalia; order Rodentia; family Cricetidae; genus Alexandromys; species Alexandromys fortis. The sequence goes on from NW_026068106.1 coordinate 2,522,315, forward strand.
GCTCCTTCTCTAACAGGCAACTCTAGTAGTGCTACAGACTCTTCCTGAGCCACAGGTACCTCCAGCTCCCTTCCACCTAGTTCTGCGGCCTTCTATCTGCTGCCCTTCCCAGCTTAGGTAGGATGTGCCCCTCTTCACCCCACTGATGTGGGGCTCCCCTCTGTATGCTGGGAATATGTTTTATTACCATATGGTTAATAAAAACTCTGCTTTGGCCCATGGCAGTGCAGAACAGAGCAAGGCAGGAATTCCAAGCAGAGGCAGAGGAGAAAGAAGGTGGAGTCAGAGAGACACCATGTAGCTGCCAAAGGAGACAGATGCTGGAACTTAACCCGGTAAGCCAATACACAGAATAATAGAAATGGGTTAATTCAAGATGTAAGAGTTAGCTGGAAATTGTAATATAGTTTCTGTGTGATTATTCGGGTCAGGGTGACCCGGAAACAAACAGGAAGTCTATGCATACACCCCACTCCTGCTCTTAGCACTACCCCGCTCCACTCAGTACTTAGTGACAGTGCTTTCAACACTGTTCCTCAGCTTCCCCTTGTTTCCTGGTAGGAGCCTACTGCTGCAGCCATGTTTCTCAAGTAAAACACAGCACACCACCACATGAGAGTACCGGATCCAGTCAGCAGAACTTTGGATGAGATGCCGGGACCACAGGACAGCTCCCTTCCTGACACAAATGCCTGTCCAATGGGAATCAAGTAATCCCCGAAAGCCTGAAGGCTGAGAACCAGCTCCAGTCATGGTTTCCCGTACACAACACCCGTGGGTCTGGCTGCTCACACACTGTTTGCGGTGAACCACCAGAGCTGGCAGCCTCTGGGTGTCTCAGAGGCTTTTCTGGGGACTAAAGGAGGTGAAGGATGCGGAAAGCTGAACTCAGGCTGCGGCAGCAAATCCCAGTGCCAGCTTAACACTCAGCCACATAGCTTTTATTACTATTTTAGAAAGACCACACCCATCATGAATGGGAACTGGCTATATATTGGCTGAATCATGTCTTGTAAATACTATCTGATCTGCCACAGCAGGAGGCAAGGACCTTCATGTGCTCAGAGGATGCTATATAAAGGGCCGCCTGGGGTGGGGGTGAGGGGCCACTGGGCCTCCCAGCCCTTCACTTCCTTTCACAAAAGTTTTCTCCTCTTATTTTTCATGACAGAACAGAATGAGGTGAAAGTGGACAGGGGAGAGGGAAGGGGGCTGAAAAAAAAGTCTCAGGGATGACTTTCACTTTTTGGGGTGTGTGTACATAGATGCAATGCAACGGGGTCTCACACTGTAGCTCCGGCTGGCCTGAACCTCACTCTGTAACTTGGTCTGGCCTCTATTCTCAGTAGCTCTTGGGCTTGGCCTTGCTGGGAGTCCAGGCGTGAGCCACCGCCCCCGCTGGGGTTGTCTTTCTACCTTTTCCTCCAGCTGAGTAGCTTGAGGGCAAGTCGTCTGCCAAGCTTCCCGCCCGTGTAAACACTCTGGCACCAGCTGGGGTTTGGAATCCACTCTCTCTGCCAGCTGGCGACCTGAAGATGGGTCAGATTAAAGGAATGCATAATAAAGGAGGGGGAGACAGAGGCTGTATTTACACGGTCGGGGTCTGTGGGGGCTGACAGGGACTGGCCAGAGGGGCTGTAGAAGTAGAAATGAGGAAGGGGTTCCAATGTGCCCGAGCACCCCGCCCCCCCCCCCAGTCCAAGGCTGTTGCCCTCATCTGTTTTCGCTGTTTGAAAAGGGACTTCTTTGTCCTCATCTCCGTCTCCCGCAGCATCTCCCAGACAAAATACCCACAGCCCTTTGAAGAGTTTGCAGCTGGCCACATGGGAAGACTCAGCATGATCACACAACAGGGGACACTTGATCCCCTGCGATCCCAATTTGGGACCTGTAACATAGAAACCCAAGCCACGTGCTGACAAGCAGGGCCCTGGGCCACCAGCAGCTCCGACTGAGGCTGGGTGAGAGGGGAGCACACTGAGAGCCAGCAGTCCCAGGCAGCCACACTGGCTTCCAGCCTTGGAGACTTCAGCTGCCTTGGCAAGGCCCAGAGGGCAAACAGCTAGAAAAAGATAGCTCAGTGGGCAAATCAGCAGCCTCACCACCCCTCCCACTGCCCTGCAGATGCTAAGAGGGGCAAGGACAGGATGAAACCCGTACATCCTGGCCTGGCACTGTGTGAACACACCTGCTGGGAAGGCCACCTGCAGCCAGCTCCACCTCAAAAGGATATATATATATATATATATATATATATATATATATATATATATATACACATATATATATACATCTATATTACAATTTGTTGCATATTACATATACAAGCTCCATCAGCAAGAAGAGGAAGCAGGCAGCGAGGACACCTGTTCTTTGCAGCCTCCGGACACTCGCCTCTCTACGCCAGATGTCCCCATCTCTTAAGGACACTCTCTGGAGTCCCTTTGCTTCTGTGGATTCTTCCAGGGGCATATATGCCCCTCCGGGGGCAGGGGGCGTCAAGCCCCTGCATTTCTTGCTCTGTTGACTATCTCTATTCCAATGACAATCGTAATCTAGCTTCCCTAGCCAGCTGTTTCCTAAGCAGTGCTCCAGTAACTCCCGTAAGACTGAGAGCACTGGCACTCAGAAAGCAACATCACACAGGCTCCTACCCAGGCTGCCTCTGGTCCTCCACCTTCCCCCAAGCCCTGTTGCTTCCCCCCTTTACGGCTTCTTTGTTTCTTCTTTTTTTTTTTTTCCTTTGTTTCTTTCTTTCTTAAGGTTTTATTTTTATTTTCAGTCATGGGTATTTGTTTGCATATACATGTGTGTAGGCCCATATGAGTGCCCGTGCCCATGGAAGACCAGAGGCTTTGGATCCCTCTGTAGGGACAATTACAGACAGCTGTGAGCCACGGGTGCTGAGGACGGAACTCTGATCCTCTGTAAAGCAGTATATGCCCTTATTCACTAAGCCACTTCTATGGCCCCTCTCTCAGTTTCACTGCATCCATTTTCCCCTCCCAGGGCCTTAATGGAGTCACACACACACACACACACACCCACACACACACACACACACACACAGTAGCAGCCTGCAAAAGACACTAGCTTATCTGCTCAGGGTTCACTATGCCTTCCTTCTGTGTCTATCCTTGATTATAACAACCCTGTACAGACTCAGTACCACTGCCCTGGGTCTAGAAAGGAAATTCTGAAACTATTATTCCATGAAATGCTCCCCAGAGTCAATAAATATGCTTGGTATAGACACAAGATAGGCGTCAGTACTATGTTAAAGGCGCTGGCAAGTCTCGCAATAAAGAGATGGGTTTAGCCCAGCCTATCGGGCTGTAGAAATGGTTTTTGTCAGGTTAACCCTGCTGACTATTTTTCAATGATTCTCCGAACGTCTTTTCTAGCCTGAAACAAGAGCTCTCTGCTCTCCCTTGTACTTGCCCTCCTGCCTTGGCTTTCTCATGAGGGCTAGCCTTGGCCTCACTTCTAGAAGCCTTCTTCCCGGACTAACCTCAGCCCACAAGGCCACCTCACATTTTATGTGAGGGCTAGCCTTGGTCTCACCTCTAGAAGCTGCCTTGGCTATCTTGTGAGGGCCCCCAAGGTCACCTCACATCTTTTGTACTCTGGGCCTAGAGAGATGGCGAGTATAATGGCTACATCCAAACCCCAACTCTGCCCTCACCAACTCTAAAAGGAGAGTTGCTCAGCCTGCTTGGTGCAGACAGAAAGAGTACACTCACAAAGACAGCTGAGATCAGCAGCAGCAGACTCAGAAGGTCAAAGCCAGAGCAGGGTATAGCATCAGGCATTCAACAAGTATAAATTAAAGTGTATTTTTCCCCCTTTTCTCTTTCAATAGGGTCTTGTTCTGTATCTCAAGCTAGCCTGGAACTCACTACATGGTCCAGACTGTCCTTAAACTCACAAATCCTCCTGCCGTAGTCTCTTGTGTGACAGGATTACAAGGTAAGCCACCATGCCTGGTTTCATTTCATTGCTTAAAATTGTTGCTTTGTTTCCTGTGATTTGGTCTTCTCCTGCCCTTGCAGCATACACTGGGTTTCACAAGTGAGTGGCTAGGCCAACCCTACCCACAACTCCCCCTTCCTCCCTGCTAGAGGGACCCCAGGACACAGTTTTGACCAACAACTGAACTGGGAGACCCACTCCACCAAACCTCCATCAGGCAGCAACGAATAAACTAATTATTCAATCACTGTTGGGTTTGTTTATTTACATATTATTATGCATATTAATACATTAATAATATATAACATTATATGAGATATAATATGTTACACATATTATACAACATTCTATATTAGTGTATATTAATGTATTACATCATCTATTATAGAATTATATATTAATATTATACATATTAATAGTATATGTAACATACTATTAAAATGTTATTAATGATATATATTAATATATAGTATGACATCATATTACCAATATATTAATTATAATTATATTATTTTATAATATATTAAATATATATACATACTTATTTATTGTATATGTGTGTGTGAATGTCAGAGGACCTATGAGGTAAGTTCTTTTCTTCTGCCATGTGGGTTTCTTGGATCAAACTCATATCACCAATCTTGGTGGCAAGCACCTTTACCCACTGAGCAGGAGCCACCTTGCTGGCCCACAATTCCTGTTTTAAAAGATTAAAATTTGCCAGAGGCCGTTTCCCTCACCAACCCTATACACTTACTCTCTGGGACATTTGACCCCCTCCCCCCAAGCACCACAGAAAACCAGAGGTGGCTTGTAAAGGGTCGACCACTGTGGAGGTGGAGGCAGAAGGGTCAGGAGTTCAAGGGCAAACCCTGTCTCCACAATAACAACACAAAAGTTGGTTTCCACTCCTAAGCCCATCTTGAGTTTTTTTCTTGCCACTTTCTTACAGGCCTCACTCAACAGTTTTGAATATCCATTTTTCACCTCTGAGTAGGCGGGAATGGTGTCTCTGAGGTCAAGGTGTGAGTCTCTTCCCTGCTGCTCCGCTGCCCCTCATCTCTCCCACCTCCCCACGCTGCCCCTCATCTCTCCCACCTCCCCACGCTGCCCCTCATCTCTCCCACCTCCCCACGCACCAGCCCCCCCACCCCGCCTTTGTCCCATATACCTCTCCCTTCTCCAAGTAAATGGCCCTGCCAAGAATCCAAACTTTGTTCCCTCCCTTTTCCAACAAAAAGCAACCTAACTGAGCCTTTTTCTGACTGCTATGGCTAAATCAGGAAATGTCTCCCAGGGGCTCATGCACCCCTCAGGGTGGCAGAACTGCTTTTAAACCGTATGTAAAAACTTAAGGAAATCCATTTACAGAAGTCATAATTAAGAAACAAAAGGTCTTTCAACAATAGGAACCCTGTAAAATGCCAAATCCCTTGTATTTAAAAAAAAAAAAAAAAGGAATGCTGTGGTGGTCAGGTTATGCTTCAGGACAAGATGCTCCAAGCAGCTGATTCCCGTGTAATTTAACCTCAGAGTGGTTTCCCAGTAGGAAAGACAGCAGGACAAAGCCACATGATCCCTGAGAAAGGAAAATAGTAGTGGTAACTCTGAGGCCTAAACGCTTGTGAGAGGCCTCCTGAGATAGGAGCTCAGTTCCAGGGACTTGATAGGAAAGGGATACACAGTCCACTATGGAGCAGACCTCCTCAGGCAGCACATTCCGATTTCAGTGGCCCTCCCAGCACTGCTGGGGGTGAAGGGTGTGTCAGGGAGGAGCAGACGCACTGAGAAGAACAGGCTGAAGGTAATCTAATAGAAAATGAGAGCCAGGCACGCAGGCAGCACAGAAAGCCCGAGGCAGGAAGAAAGCTGTGAGTTTGAGGCCAGCTTGGGCTACCCAGTACCATGCCAAGGCTACGCCAAGGGCTATGTAGCAAGACCTTGTCTTCAACAGGAAAATAAAACATGCAGAAAAAGAGCAGCTTAGCTACAGAGGCAACACTCATGGAATCAGTTATTATACACAATGAACAGCTCAATGGCCCGAGCCGTCACTGTGTATCAGGCGCTACGAAGAGCTCTATACATGCGTTCTTGCTCCTGCAGAGATCTCAGTGAGGCAGCACCAGCCCTTTTGCACTTTCAGTCCCTTTTACTGAGAAGAAAATGGCCCAATTAAGTGACTTAACCAAGGTGTCTCCTTAAGTGAGGGAGTAGCAGAAAAGCCAGGGCTCTGGATTCAGTCAGCCGTGGCACTGTGCACACGCGACCCCCACGTTTATAAGCCTGACACAAGATGGCAACACGAACTAGAGGCTCAAAGTGCATAACCACAGAGAAATCAATGGGGACTCGAGGCTGGCTCTCCTGGGGAATGAGCTTGCAAGACAGCCTCCATAGCAACAGCCCCCTTCTGCCTGGGAGGTCTGCGCACCACCCGCGCACCACGTCCAATGTCACCACTGTCTATCACTGCTGAGAGGTCACTGTGGAAAAGCACAAAGCCATAGGCTACCTGGGGCCAGTCCTCTTTAATCTACTTTACTCTTACACGTGGTCCTTGTCTGCACGACTTGGGCCACATCACCATGGACACTATTCCAAGACAAATTGAGAAAGGCACTCTATAATAATTACAGCAGCCATTCCTGGAGGAAGCCGGGCCTCCAAACAGAAAGACAGTATATTTAGCTTAAGCATCATGGCTCAAGGTCCAGGACACTATATTTGGGCAAACCGTTGATTTGGGGTTTGGTAAAGTTCTGGTTTTGGCAGAGCTGTCCTTCTCCTGCCCTGCCCCCATCGTAGGCCACATGGGCACAGCTAAAGAGCAAAGTTCCCGACAGTTACATGGGGCATTCTGCAAACTTGGTGATAGCCCTCAGCTCCACAGAGCACAAACTGCGATTCCTGCAAAGAGCGAGAGGGTGAGGGACAATCTGTGTTGTCAGACAGGGATGCTGAAAAGGGGCATCCCTGAGTTCTAGGTGACGATCCCTAAGGATCCAGTCCTTTAAGTCAACCTTCACCTCTCTGGCTATGCTGAACTCTAACCCCGCTTCTGGAACATTCTCCCAGGATTGTGTGGAAGTGGATCTTTTACTTCCTGTTTTTTTTAATTGTTGTTGTTTGTTTGCTTGTTGTTGTTGTTTGGAACTTGCTATGTAGCCTAGACTCCTCTCAAACTCACAGCAACCCTCCTACCTCAGTTTCCTACCTGCTAGGCTTACAAGAGTGCACCGTCACACCCAGCAGGACGTCTGTCTTCACCATCACCTAGGATGGTGTTCAATAAACCTGAGAAAACAATGAGGATAGTTTTGGAGACTGACTGTACCCTGTGACTATATTCAGAACTATGTAACTATACCTCAAAATGGTCAAGATGGCTGACTTATTCTATATGTATTATATATTTCATTATATATGATATATATTCCTACATTCTCTTTAAGAACATATTGATACATATTATGATGACAATGGAGGAGGGAAAAGTCGGGGAGGAAGAAACGGTTGCCTGAATCAAATTTGGTCCTGTAGGTTGAAGAATTTAGGCTCTACAGAAAAATCGATTAAGTAACTGATCAACAATGAATCATGGTCTATGCAAACAAAATGTCACAAGCAAGTTCTCTCCCACATGACCTAAAGCGGAATGATCCAATAAAACATACAGAAGGTTAGACAGACAGCCCAAAACTACCCTCCCTAACTTACCCCAAAACTCTGGGTTTCAACTTCGACCCAGACCAACGCCAACTGACACTCATTTATTGAGATGAGTACAGATTTGTACAGATGAGCAAGCGCTGACCACTCAGCTTGTTCAGTGGTCCAGCACCTGCTACAAAGAGGCCACCCAGGAAGGGAAACCTGTCAAAAGCCACCTCATACCACTTGAAGAGAGATGGTCACTTAGGTTTGAGAAGAATATGGATGCCTATCATATTAGCACTAAGAGGTGGAGGCCAGAGACTGGGAGCTCCATGTTTAGAGCCAGCCTGGGCTACATGAGATCCTGCCTCAAAACAAAAGACCCAAAGCCCCAAACAATCCACAAATCCCTATGAAGAGTGAATCTCCAAGAGACTCCACATGCCTCTCTGACTAGAACCTACCAAGCCCTTTGGCCCATCCTGGGAACTCCCAAGGAATCACACATGTAATAGAAACAACAGGTTTCTGGGAAAAATCCTTTAGCTCCACATGTTCCCAAACTTATAGAGCTGTCTGTCACTAGGGGCCAGTGCACGGCATTTAATGGGCTTCAATCTCCTGTTTAAAACGGAGCACAGGACAGTGCTGAGAATTCAGACATGTGGCTTCCAATTCTGGCTCAAGGATTTACGAGCAATGCGAGTCAGCGGGTCAACTTCACTTTCTACCCCTTTGGTCACCCTGCATATAACAAGAGTAATAACTACAGCCTGGATGGCTGCGAAGACCAGATGGGAGAAGAGAGGCAACGGGCCTATTACAGTGCTCAGGGAAGCAAACACAATGCATGTGTGGTACCCTCCAATTCCACAACTGTCAGTTGCCACACACAGGCCCCCATCCTCTGAGGGCCAGTCCCAACCCCAATGTCTTTCAGGAAGACTTCCTGCAGGCTCCAGCCTAGAAGCTCTCTCTTCTCTCCCCTCTGGGAATTGATGAGTCAATGTTTGTCGTGAATGGATGGCCCACAGATACAGTTCGCAATGGAGCCCACACATTACATTGATGCCTGGTGCTTCAGATAGGATTTTTTTTTTTTTTTTTTTTTTTTTT
>NW_026068106.1:2531588-2589504 GCF_014885135.2 Alexandromys fortis
AGATTTCTGACTCTTCCCCGCCACCGCCTCCCATTTCCCTCCTCCTCCCCCAGTCAAGTCCCCCTCCCTCATTAGCCCAAAGAGCAATCAAGTTTCCCTGCCCTGTGGGAAGTCCAAGGACCATTTTTAAAAAGAGAAACATACCTATGCAAGCTAAAAAGTTTTCTTTAGTCTTTCTTCCTGGAAGCAAAATCAACATTGACAGTCTGTTTCAACCCTTTCTGGCTTTGCTTCTGCAGACATAAACATACGTTTTGTATTAAAATGGGCTGATACTATACATGCTAATCTAGTTCACAGGCATCAGTCCATGACCATACATAAAGCATGGCTTCATCCTGTTTTAAACAGCTATAGCGTTCCCCTGCACGGCTGTGGCCATAACCTACTAAGTGGTTCAACACAGATGGGTATTTGGTGGCTTGGAATGAATCATAGTATCAGGGCAAGATAGGAGTTTGCCATCTCCATAGTCAGCAAAGCACAGCCCGCCTGGGAAGCAGGAAACAGTGTTGTATGAACTCAGACATCTGCCTGTGAATTACAGTCCGTCAAGTATAACTTCAATAGCTGCCGTGTGAAGGCAGAATAATGGGTAATATGCATAATACTGGACTGGAGATTTAAAAAAAAAAACCTCTTGAATTCAAAGGACAAACTGGTCAATATCCTTTCAGCCCTGGCTCCTTGCCTACACGGAAATTATTCACTGACCCAGCGATTTCATTCATAGGAATACACTCAGGAGAAGTGAACACATGCTATCTACACAAACGCTTACATAGGAGTGTTCAGCGGGGCATCATTCAAAACTCCAAAGAGCAGAAACAACTCAAATGTTGATCACCCGACATGCGGGTTAGCCAAACACGCTATCTCCATACCATGGAACGAGTCAGGCGCAACACGAATGAAGTACTAATACATGCTACAGCTGCCTAAATCTCAAAAACACAATGCTAAATAAAAGCCAGACACGAAGGCCATATGTTGTATGATTGCATTTATATGAAATGTTCAGAACAGGCAAGTCCAGAGCAGGATTAGTGGTTTCTGGGGTGGTGACAGGGGTGGGAGGCAGCGGTGAGAAATGGATGCTAACGTTTCTTTGGGGGATGAGGCAACCTTCTGGGCTGTGATAATGCGCGTCGGGGAAAAACTGGCGAACGCTCTGAGAAGCACTGGCCTGTTGACATCAGAGCAGTAAGCGGGCGGTGGGTTGTATCATAATTTAAAATTCAGGCAAAAGTTTCCGAAAAGGTATTTATCAGCTGGTAATCCTATCTCACCACTTAATTGTGGAACATGACATGATTGCAGGCAGGATGCCGGAGGCTCTGCCACAGACACCACGTCTATCTTCCAGGGACTGCCAGTCAAGTGGGACAAAGAGGTGTCACCCAGAGGCGGTGTCATCAGAAGGGAAGCGCAGGGAACCGGGGAGCTGAGGAAGCCCAGGAAGAAACGAAGGATTTTCCAGAAGAGGCCTGTGGAGTGTGAGGAAGGACAAACAGCTGCAGAGGGAGCGGACATGGTCCTGAGGAGACTGTGGAGGGCCAGAGCAAGAGAAACAACGGGGAGATGTGCAAGGAAGTCAGCGGGAGGGGATGGGATGGCTGGGGGTCATTTTTTGTGTCACAGGTGACCACTCCCATAAATGGCTCCACACTATGCACATGTGGGCAGCACTAACTGAACCTAGTGGGTTACTTTTAAAAAGAGATGGTGGGAGAGGGACATGCTGAGTGGGGACCAGGATGGAGCTGGAGAAGAGAAATGGCGGTAGATATGATCATATTTCATTATACAAATGTACGAAAGCCTCGAGAATAAAGAAAAATACATTTTGAAAATTTTAAAAGAAATTCAGTAGGAAACAGCTCCCTTATCGAAAGGCACGAAGCAGTACAGTTTTTTAAAAATTCAATATATTTTTGTTGTGGTTGCTGTTACGTATTCAGGGCTCTGCTTGATGGTGAGAACATGAATGAAGCAGCAAATAGTTCGCTGTGGAAATGGGCAGAGCTCTCCTTGTCTAACTATATACGACTACACACTGTCACATAGCTAAATGACCAGTGAGTGGATCTGAGCAGAGCATGAAAAAGACGGGGGGGGGGGGGGGGGGGGGGGGGGGGGGGGGGGGGGGGGGGGGGGGGGGGGGCTGGAGAGATGGCTCAGTGGTTAAGAGCATTGCCTGCTCTTCCAAAGGTCCTGAGTTCAATTCCCAGCAACCACATGGTGGCTCACAACCATCTGCAATGAGGTCTGGTGCCCTCTTCTGGCCTGGAGACATACACACAGACAGAATATTGTATACATAACAAATAAATAAATAAATATTTAAAAAAAAAAAAGACAGGGGGAAATGCCACCACCTCTCAAAACTACAAATGCATTTCTACTTTAACCCAAGTGCCCTCCCTACGAAACACCCTGAAAGGTATTTCAACACAGGAGCAAAGTGAAGCCCATGCCCACACATTCTCTGTAGCACAGCTTATATGGGTGAAAGACGGGAAACAAGTCCACGTGTCCATCAGAAGGGAGCCCAGTGAATGCACGCAGGTGAATTGCGCAATGGAAGACTATCATCTGCCCTACCATATGCATGAGCAAAGTCTCTGCACTCATAGGAAGTCTTCCCAGACATAAAGGAAACACTGGGTGTGAATCAATTTAGACAATTTTGTCTTGCTGTGCGCCATTAAGGACACAACAATATATGTACTTACAGATATGTGCACAGGTACTGATACGCTGAGCTGATAACATATTTTTCATCATTACTGTTGTTCTTAATAGTATTATTGTTATTGTTGTTATCTGTGTGTGTGCATGTGTGTGAATGCCTATATGTTCAAGTGGCACATGTGTGAACCCATGTGCCACAGCATCCATGTTGAAGTCAGAGATGAGCTTTGTGAAGTCAGTTCTCTCCTTCCACCTTTGTGTGGGTTCAAGGGATCAAACTCAGGCCACCAGACTTGTATGGAAAGTACCTCTACTCAACGAGCAATCTTGCTGGCCCTACAGAACATTTTTTACAGCTTCCTTACACAGTCATAAATAACCCAACATGAAAACACCAAAAATAGCAAAAATGGTTCTTGATGGGGGAGGAGGAGAGATGGATGAGAACAGGTGTTGGGGGCACAGTTCTGTTTCTGAGTCATCAGCGAACTACCGAATGGTATCTACTGCAAGTCCCAGCCCCCTGGCCTTTGAAAGCTAAGACTTCAAGCTCCCGGGGTCTGTGGCTGTAGGGAGCCAGCGACTCTCAGGGTTCTCCAAGCACTTCTAACTGGTTACTGAGAGCATGGAGAGACAAGCTCGAAATGGCCATCGGTGACAGAAAGAACACGAGAGACCACCTCAGTAAACTCCCATCTCCTTCCTATGGGCACAGTACTGGGGGCACGGTGAACGAAACGCTTCCTTCCCTTGCTGCGGGAAAGGCCTAGCAAGGGCAAGGACCCACGCCGTCCTACTGTTTTAATGGCTCCCTGTTACAGCTAGATCCGGGCCTTTGGCCTAGGGGCCTTTAAGGTCGGCAGCGCAGATACAGCTGACTCATCTCTGACTGCGTCCTTTCTTAGGGTTTCCATTCACGCATACCCCAAAAGCCCGGTGTGCTGCAGACACCTGTGATCCCAGCACTGGGAGGCTGAGGGAGGAGGGCCGTGTGTTCAAGGTCAGCTTCAACTTCAAAGCAAGACCCGTTCTAGAGGATAACAAATACCCGAGCGCATATTTTTGAGAATTTGGATACCCATTGCTTCCCATAACAAGTGTGCCTAGCCAACATGCTTTAGGCCTAGATAAGCGCCTCTTTTTAAAAATAAACTATTGGGGTGGGCTCCCTTCATTACTGTACCTCATATACACAAGATGCCCATAACCTTGTCAAACCCCCACCTGCTCTATTCATGTTTTATCTCCAGCCCAGAGAACTCTCGGTAGACAGCAGATGCTCCTCTAAGCCTGGCTAACTGGGTGAGTAAGAAACAGCAAAATTGGCCTACAGGAGGAATGAGTTCCATAAAAGAAAGGCAGGACAGAGTCCTAAGTAGAGGTGTTTGGTGAGGTCTGAAGGGGAGCACTGGTGGAGAAGCAGGTGCTAATAAGAATCAAAGAAAGGGTGTGGGGGGGGCTAAGGATGAGATTAGGGGGCAGGGTGTGTGGGGCAAAGGTGGGAGAGACAGATGTTTGGGAAGCAACATTCCTGTTAAATAGCAAGACCTCTATCAGTACGGTACTCAGGTGGTAACTGACAGTTTCAACCACACAAGCCCACCCCACACCCACACTAGAGCCTTACTACTAGCCTGGGTCATAGAAAACATATGGAAAAAAAACACGGAGAATCAACACTAGGGAGCACCCAGCTATGTGGGTCCCTGCTTCTTCTTACAACTTTACTTCCTGGCCAGAGAGACCAGCACAGAAAGATTTCCCAAATGGAAATTCTCACACAGACCAGCCCCGCAGCCACCTTCCCAGGCTCTGTGTCCAGGCTCACCCTCCCTGCACCTCTCCACGGTCCCAGAGCAATCTCATCATACCACCGCCCTCCTGAAAACACCCGACTGCCTCCAGGATAAGAGTTCAACTCTGGGCATGACCTCCAAGGTCTCTAGGACAGAGCCTACATTCCCCTTGGCATCTTCTCTCCCTTCCATCCTACCTCCAGAACAACCAGCATTACTTACGGGCTGAGCGTGCTGGTTCCACACTTAGCCCCACTCCTCATGAAAACACACCGCTCCTCTGCCTAAGTCCTTCCACTCTATTTCCTGCCCTTCCTTAATTGGGAATATTTCCTTCCTGTTCTCAAAGCATCCTCTCTGGTAGATGACCACGCCCTCGTCACTACTGGGGCTACATGCAGATTACTAATATGGCGGCTCAATATAGATGTGACTGTTTGCGTCCGATCTGCCTCTCTTACAGGGGCAAAGGTAATGTCTTTGTGGCTATACAACACATCCCTTTCCACTCTGCTTTCAGCACCCAAAAGTGATGGCTTTACAAAAACATTATAGTTTGATGTCAACCTGACACAAGCTAAAGTCCTTTTAGAAGAGGGAACCCCAATTGAGAAAATGCCCTACCAGCCGTGGGCAAGCCTTTAGTGTTCCTTTTCTTGACTGAGGTTGTGGGAGGGCCCAGATCATTGTGGGGGTGCCACACCCTGGGCTGGTGGTCTTGGGATGTGTAAGAAAGCAGGCTGTGCAAGTCATGAGGAGCAAGCAGTAAGCAGCACTCCTCCAAGGTCTCTGCATCAGCTCCTGCCTTCAGGTTCCTGCTTCGGGGGAGTTCCTCCCCTGACTTCCATAGATGACGGACTAGCAGCTACAAGATGAAATAAACCCTTTCCTACCCAAGTTGCTTTTGGTCATGGTGTTTTATCACAATAGACACCCTGACTAAGACCAATAGCAGTCAGTCAGCATTGCAGAAGGAGGGACCAAACCAGCTCACTCCCTTCCCTGAGGCTAGGGACACGGGACAAGTTGCACCTGGCTACGGAACAGCTGAATGCTAAAGGCATGAGAAGTGATCCCTCACAATCTGGTAAACCCAAATTACCATCCCTTTCAGCTTTCAGGGCCTGGTACAGTGCAGGGGGGTTGATGAATGGGGAAGGAAAGGGTGAAAGAAGGAGGGAGGGAAGGGAGACAGAGGTCAGGTGGGTGAAGAGTGCTTAATTCGGACCTCTCCCAGGGAGTGTTGATAAGAAGCCAAAACTGTTTCTTTCACATTTAGGGGGAGAGGTGTGACAGCAAACTAGGCAGTAGACAAGCTCTACTTTTTATTTCAGTGTGATAAAAATAGTGCTTCCCAGGAACTCTAGAAATGAATTGTCCCAGATTGCCTAACTTCCAATAGGACTATTTCTAGGCTCCAAACTCCAATATTAGTTACAGTGGATGTGTAAAAACCTAGCCGGGCGATGGTGGAGCACACCTTTAATCCCAGTGCTTGGGAGGCTTGAGGCAGGTGGATCTCTATGAGTTCAAGGCCAACCTGGTCTACAAAGCAAGTTCCAGGACAGCTAGAAGAAACTCTGTCTCAAAAAAAAAAAAAAAAAAACTAACTTTATGATTGTACACAGGTTGGAAAATATTCTAGGCTCTTTCTTCAGGACTTAGAATATATTTGCAAATATGTACTGAGATATCTTGGGGAAGAAACCCAACCACAAACATGAAATTCATTTGTAATTAGGAAGGGCATTGGCTTGGTGGCAGAGAATTTGCTAGCATCCACAATTCCCTGTGTTCAAACCCCTACCATAGTATCAACCAAGAAGCATATTCAGGTTTACAGGTGAGATGTGAACTGGATCCGGAGGGCAGCTTGTGTATGGAGTTCCTCGCAAGGGTTTAGGACATCATCAGCTCGGATCTGCATCCTGTTTCTTGGCTCTGCTCCAAGTGGATGACACAGCCACAAAGAGAAGTTATACATAGCTGAGCTGTCACCCAGCACTTTCTGATTGTCATAACCTAAGCAGCAGGTACGGGGCTCTTATAAGGAGCGGCATCTCCCTCCCCCCCTTATGCGCTGTATTTATAGTAAAACTTCCAGCACTCCCCATATCTCGATGGCATATGATTAATCCTATGTCAAGGACGAGGAAAATGAAGCATATAAAAGTTAAATAAATTGCCCACTATGGCAGGGCAGAATGCAAACTCTGGCAGTCTAGCCATAGGTCCATGATTGACCTTGACCTCTGTAAACTATAGCCTCTAATAGTTTCCTAAAGGAGCCAGGTCACAAGGACCTCTTCCTATCTCGTTACCATGAGAACAGAAAAGCAGTGTGGTAAATAGCACCATCCAAGAGCACATTCTGTGAACCAAATACTCTCTAAAACTGTGTTACTGATTTTTTCGAATTAATTTATAGTTAAGCATGATGGTAGTTAATTAAGTGGCTACTGTTTTGATAGGCATAAGTGTGAACAACCTGGGGTTAATAAAATTCCGGTATTTCATTTTGTTATTATATTTATTTACCTATTCATTTATTTAGTGTGTGTATGTGTTTGTGTGTGTGTGTGTGTGTGTGTGTGTGTGTGTGTAAGTCACAGGACAACTTGTAGGAGTCATTTTTCTCTAGAGACTGAACTCAAGTTATTAGGCTCAGTAGCAAGGGCCCTTTCCCCACAGCAAGCCGTCTCCCTGGTTCCCAAAACTGTAGTAATTCAATGTCAGACGGGATGGTTGATTCTTACTTGAAAGAAGGCATCCGAAGAGCACTGAGCACTGATGCAGAGGGCATGGTGGTACACATCTGCAATCTAGCACTCAGATGTGGGTTTCAGGCTAGCATGGACCAGAAGGAGATATCAAAAAAAAAAAAAAAATCAAAACTACCAATAGTGTGAGGAAGAAAGCATGCTACTGTTTGTCAGAGTAGAAAAGGAAAGATGAAGTGGGAAGTAAGGTCAAGCGAGAACACTGGGGGGAAGGGGAATAGTGGGAGCAGGGGGTAGAGAAAACGGCAGAGAGGGGCAGAAACGCACAGAGAGAGGCACCGATCTATCATGAAATGGGGAAAGTAGTTTTTGAAGTCTAAGGTCCCAGAGTACACTCAGAGGGCTGGGGTGACAAAACGGGACCTTGCCGAGCAAAGTGCATAGGGCAGTCAGCCCAGGCAGGGACCAGGCTAGCCACTCCGAGCTCTCCCCTGGTCAACCTGGGAGAACACGTTAGGGGTCAGGCTATGGTTCCTTGTCAATATGGACGTTCTCCTTCCCTACCTGAGTTCTGCTGCACTGCAGTTACATGTCAAACCAAAACTTCAGTGTGACACTGATTCCAGCTCAAATCAAAAAGAGAAGCAGAAGCTTTAATCTAGCGGAGGCACCGCTGTGCTCAAGCTAAATAATGTCACAATCTGTGTGGGCGGAGGAAGGCAGGTTCCTCCTTCAATCCCTTCCTCTTCCTCCCTGGCAGTTTAGGCTCTGCCCTTGTTGTTCAGGTCCATGGTAGGAAGAGGCAGCTGAGCTACAGGGGAGCCAATCTACCCTACCCCCACTCATTCACCCCCCCCCCAAAGCCAGTGTAGCCCAGAGAAGTAAGGGTCTTGTAGGGACCACACAACAATTACAGGAAGAATTCACGTCCCAGAGTTCATCACTTCTACTATACCCCTACCTCCTGGCTGCCGGCCTCCACAGGGCACTAGCCACAAATCCATCTCTGAGGAAAACTCTCTAGACTTTTTGCCCAAGCTAAAGACAAAACTGCGATTGAACAAAAAAAGAAATCAATCCATCAACCATCAAACATTCCTTGCCACTTCACCATCTCCATTTCACACAGCAGGGACAGACTCCATACAGACAAGTTACCCCTTGCCTACTGAGGTCAGAAGTTGATCCAGCACCAATACAAGTTGAAAACATACTCTTAAGTCTAGAAGTACGGGGTCTGGAAAGTTCAACTCTGCTCCAAGGTCTGAGGAATTCGTGTCAGCCGGAAGTTGGGTATTGTGGAGCAGACCTTGGGGTTTCCTGAAGAACTCTAAGAATTGCTGGAGGGGAGGCTCGTTTTCCCAAGGACTAGCTATCCAAGAGGCCCCAGACTGCTCTTAATGTTATCCGTGGTCCCTTTAAACACGAGCCATGCTCTCACTGACTCAACACCCACTTGGTAAAGATTCCGGCACTACACTAGGTACTAACCAGAAATCACTAAGTGCTGATTAACTAAAGAGATCTTCCCTTCATGGAGCAGAGGTCAGCAGGGTTGGAGAGAGAGCCCTAGAAACTCCACTGGTATCTACCGGCTGTCCTGGAGGACACGTCTTTCTCCCTCCCTAGCCACAGACTGCTTAGCGCTGGTGGTGTGCCACTCAACAGAATTTCCTGTAAAAAAAAAATAATAATAATAAAGTTCTTAAAGGGGGCTGGAGAGATGGCTCAGAGATTAAGAGCATTGCCTGCTCTTCCAAAGGTCCTGAGTTCAATTCCCAGCAACCACATGGTGGCTCACAACCATCTTTAATGGTGTCTGGTGCCCTCTTCTGGCCTGCAGGCATACACACAGACAGAATATTGTATAAATAATAAATAAATAAATGTTTTGAAAAAAAAATAAAGTTCTTAAAAAAATTCTGAGAAGAAAAAGAAGAAAAACTCCCTGTGACGGAGTCTATCTTTATAATGAAGATGTAGAACGGCCTGATTAAGCAAAACTCTGTGACTGGAAAATCCAGGAGTTTGATTAAGAAGTTCCTTCCCACTGATAATGATGGCTTATGCTTGCAATTCCAGTAATTGGGAGGCTGAGACAGGAGGACACCCTTGAGTTTAAGGCCAGCCATGCTACTATTGAGACTCTACCTCAAACAAAGAAACAAGCAACGACAAAGCGCAACAGGGAGCCAGGCATGAAGAAGGGGCAGGTAATTAGTTCTCCATGAGCAGGACGTCAGCCTGTTCTACACAGCAAGCTCCGGGCCAACCAAGGCTACAGAGGGAGATGCTGTCTCTAAATAAATAAATAATAAACAACAACAAAATCCCAGAGCGGGGTGTAGCGCAGTGGCAGAACCTTGCCTAGCATATACATACAAAGCCTAGTTTTTATTTTCAATCCTGGAAACAAAAATCTTAAAGACACCATACGGCAAGTTAGGGCGACAGGTGAGTCAGTAACCCACATGCCACGCAAGCATGAGGACCTAAATTTGGATCTTCAGCACCTACATCAGAGCTGGTCATGGGAGCAAGTCTCTGCAACTGTAAGAAGTGGATCCCGGAGCTCTCCGGCCAGCGATGTTAGCCAGATCGTTAAACTGTTCAGTGAGAGACCATGACTCAAAAACTAAGGTAGAGAATAGTAGAGGAGGACACTCAGGTTGGCTTCCGGCCGTCACACTCATGCACACATATGTGCTCACAGGGACACCCCCACCACCACCACACACACACAGAGTCTGTAACGGATGGAACTTTTGATGCCTGCTACCAAAAACTCCTAGGCTGAAAACCTATCCCCAGTGAGATGGCCTTAGAGGTAGGACTTTGAAGGATAATTAATCGCAATTACAAAACCCTCATTATGGGCTTAGTGCCCTTACTAAAGAGATCCCAGAAATCAAGCACCCCTTTCTGTCCTTCCTTCCTTCCTTCTCTTCTCTCTGCTATGTAAAGATACAGATTTGCCACTGCATGCCAGGAAACGGATCTTCCCCCAAAACAAGGTCTTAGATTTACTCGGACTTGAAAACGGTGATAAAGAATTGCTGCTTTCTAAAGCCCGCAAACCTATGGGATTTTGATAGCAGCCCCTATGACCTGCTCAAAGTAGTTAACAGATGTACAGGTGCCAGATGTGCCTGGCAAGTTCTCACTCTTCTCCCCTAAACCCTGATGCCCACCGCCAGGATGCTAGTTCTTAATACGTGCTCTTCCACCAAGCACAGTGGCTTGAGGTTGAGCCTGAAAGTCTGAGGCTGCACCTGTCACACACATCAAGCTTAAGGCCTGACTCTCATCCACAGTTTTCTTTATTTTTTTTCCTCGTGGTCCGCGGGTTTGAATCTAGGACTTTGCTCATGCTAGGCGAGCATTCCACCAATGAGCTCCATCTCAGCCCATGTCCTACTTTTTAATGCAGGATCTCACTATGCTGCCCAGGTTAGCTTTGATCTCTTAACATTCTGGACTCAGCCTCCTCAGTCGCTGGGTTCACTGGCCTCGACCACCATGGCCAGCTCAGTGCATCAGCTTTCAGGTACCACACTGTGACCTTTTTGAGGACGGGGCCCCGACCTTCTTCATCTCTGCATTCCCTGAGCTCACACAAGCACCTCACAGGTACTCTGTCATTTAATAGGAATTTGCCAAATGAATGGACCCAGTGCTCTTCAGTACAATGTGCTCCTTTCAGGACTTCACACAGAGACTGGCACTCCAGGACAGTCTGGAGTTCAGGGCAGAGATACAGAAGATGCATCAGAGATGGACTGGGCGTGGCTCCAGGTTTGTGAAACATTTACTTTAAATGTCTGGGACATATCTCTCACCCTCTTCGGAGGTGGAGCTTATTTTTTCCCTTCTGTAAACAGCAGATAATTTCTTAAGTTGCCCTCTAAGGTCATGAACTCATAAAATAGAAGCTCATAAAATAGATGTGCCCTTGAGCTATGACCACAGGATTAGCCGACGATAAGTCAGTGAGCCAGCTACAACCAGAAGCCTCTTATCTCACACAGATGTTGGATAATGGCAGTGGCAGGCAATGCTCTTGTTCATTCCTCTGTGTTCACACAGGACAGACACACACATTTGGGTCGTTCTTCTTTAGTCTCCTTGAGGGAGATATGAATTTCAATGATCATTCTAGGCAGAAAAGCTTCCCAGTGGAATGGCTCACAGATGTTACTTCCAGGTAATAAACAGATCCATTCAGACAAAAGAAAACAAAGTCGCCTGTGCCTACACTCCAGACACCCCACTCATGGAGGCAACGGAGCTGAGTTTTAAACTGCTGAGTTCTTATTTTGGCTCTGACTCTAACTTACAGTGCATGGTCATTGGCCAAATCTCTCCTCGAGAAGCCAAGGCTCTGGATGGGTGCGACAACCCCCATAAACCATCCCGGCTGAAGGGTGAGGCCAGTAAAACATTGCACAGATGCAAAACGCTGCCAGTCCCTACAGACAAATGAAAGACATCAAGAGGCAATGTGGCAGCCCTCCTCACAACCCCGGGGGGGCTCAATACACTCACCAGAGGGCCCAGAGGCCTTGGCACCCCCAACTCACAATCAGGATTCCATTTCCTCTGTTCAAAAGCAAGAAAAGCCATGTGAACTTACACCATCCAGAAGAACCCCTTGCAAAGCTCTCTAAACCACACAGTTAGCTCACAACATAATCAGCTCTGCCAAAGCTGGGTCTGGTTCTCCTCCACAGCAGGACATCTGAGACAGCAGGGGGGGGGGGTTAATCAGGGCAAAGTAACTGAGTACTTGGAGGATCTAAAGGCCTGCCCCTGAAAGAAGGAGACCTGCCTGGGAGCCCTATTTGTAGTTTTGCTGCTTTCTTCCCCACCCCAGCCCCTCCTTTCTTAAACCATTAGGTACCAATGGATACCAGATACACAGCACTGGATAAGAAGGTTAAGAGATAGGATCAGTAGAGTTTCCCACCAAGGCTAGCTAATAGCACAGTGGCCCATTAGAAAGCGTTTCTGCCGTGTGGGAATCCTAATCCGCTCTTATCAGACCTCTGGCTTCATCCCTTATCAGGAGCTTGGATTGAGAGGTACATCAGCTATACCACAGGATGCTTTCTGGGGCCCCTGCCCACAACGAAGCACAGAAAAAAAAAAAAAAAAAGCCATGCCTGCCAGGCCAGAGGGAAGCTTTCACCATAGCAACACATGTTATGCCACAAACAGTCGGGACTGAGTCGCTCTGCTGTGACCAGCCTGGATAGGGGCTCTGAGAAAGAAGCCACTGGGGGTTCACAGGACAGAGACAGCAAGAGAAGAGACACCTCTTTAGCTTCTAGGGCGATTTCCTTGTAGTCTTTATTGCTCCAGAGCTGACTCTGGCAGCACCGAGACCCCCTGGAACCCACACCCTGTGTTCTAAGTAGACAAATGTCCGAGAGGAAAAACGTGTTGTGTGTGCACAGCCACAGCCCAGGGATCCTTTGGGGAAGGGGGAATTAGGGGACCCAGGGTCAGTCATTTGGACGGGAGAATTTAGGAGAAAGGTATCCATCTCAAAATGCGTCATTCCTACAATGACACAGAGCCAGGGCCCTAAATGAGAGGTCTAGGAGCAGAAAGCAGACCCTGAGAGCCAACGGTGACCCGTGCGACTGTGGAAGAATAGGGGAAGCACCCCTGTGCTGGGGGATCTTTAACATATCAGTCTTCATCTCGTACTTGAGATCAAAATTTCACCACCTGACCAATAGCGTCCTTCACTTTTGCCAAGGGAAGAATAATAAATATTCCCCTTCATCCCATAGGCGAGGGTTAAACTGGAATCCTGATCAAGAAAAGCTCAAACACAAGCTTCTGGTCTGTTGCTCGAATCACTGAGTTCCACATACAGAAATTCACCCAAGCAAGACACCCATGAGAAGGAGGGAATCCTGGGGGCCTTGAGCATCCCTAGCAGACTGCTGTTTCAAGCTCCTGGACTGGAGGCAAAAGTCAGAAATTATAAAAACTGACAAAGTAACATCTCCAAAAGTGCATTAGAAATTAGAAAGAAAACAGACCTGACATCCACAGGTGTACCTATGAGCCACTAACACGCTTCTATTAACTGAGAAGAATCTTTTCACAATGCATAACGTTTCTTTTCACCTAGCATCAGGAGACAGGACTGCCTGTCTGGTTGCAGGCTGTGACACCCACAGGTACATCCATGAGTATGAACTGATGCCACAGACCCACGCCCCGCCCCAGTCCAAACACTTATGACACCTGCAATGGGCTTCCATTATATGAACTGCAGATACTTCTTCCTGACAAGTCTGCCATGGGGTCGGGAACAGGAAAGAAAGCAGTTCCTGGAAGAAAGGAACCCGCTCCCACACCTGCCTCAGAAATAAGTTTAAAAGCCCAACCTAGTTACCATTCCCAAACTCCTCTGCATCCTAAACCCTTCCATCCTCATCACAGCCGATACAAACACCAAACACGAAACCGACAAATGGCCCTCAGAACCTCAGAAACATTTCCCCAGCAGCTGCAGAAAACGAAGAAGAAACTAGTTTCTCTCTTGAGATGACGGTTTCAAGGTGGTACAGAAATTGCTTCCTCTGCTGCGGGCGCCCCTACTCCTCACTCTCCGGTCGCTAATGAAAGAGTTGTCCTCTTTGCTGCTTGTTTCAGGTTAGAAACGTGGCACAGGGCACTGGAAGCGAAGGGGAGGGGAGGGGTGGCTCCTTTCAAATCTGACTTATCCACACATCCCAACTGGCCACCCACACCCTGAAGAACCACACTCCACCTAAGAAAGTCCGAACTGTGGAGAAGAAAACGGCCTCTAGCACCCGAAGCAGGGTTAAGAAAGAGAAAGCTGGAAAGGAAGGGGGGGGGGGGATAAAGTTCCACATTCCTGACATTTTTTAGCCAAGTGCAGCGGCTGCACAGAACAGCTCTACTCCAAACAGACATGAGATGGGACAAAACCTGGGATGGGGAAGAAGCTGCCCCTGCTTTGGAAATAAGACAACCCAAAACTAAACTAAAAATGCGTCGGAGTGTGGCTTGGAGGAACAGGGGCCAGACAGTCTTTCATGTGTTCCCAAAAGGAAGTGATCCCAAGGGAAGGAATTTGGCGTCAACATCTCCCTAAAGACAGAACTGAAGCCCTGGGGACCCTGAGAGGGAAATCAAAACACAGGACGGCTGCAGAGGTGACTAGCAAGGGAAGGTGGATGTGGATATGAAGTCTGCGGCTTGCCAGAGTGTGGGGAGGGGGTCTAGGAAACAGCAGAGACTAGGCAGGGGACTTTTGGGAGGGGGTGATGACGAAAGTCATATTCTATTTGAAGAGTTAAAATACAGCTTTCCTGGCTCAGCTTCCCAAATCAAGGAACCCTAGCCTGGCCCAAGATTCAAATCCAGGGGTCTGATGGCTTTTATCCCTGCTCCCCTACAGCTCCCTCTGTCCTCACTTCTAGAGAAACCTTCCTAATAGATGTCTACACATACACACACAGACACACAGACACACACACAATCTCTTTACAGTCAGTGGGTGAGAATGGACGGTGAAGACCTACTACACACTCGGCACAGATCAGGAACCTTTGAAGAGGAGGTTCAGGAGAGAGCCCCCTTCCTCCTAAACCAGCTCAGACTGGTGCTAAGTCCTCAAAGCGTCTTCTGAAAGAAACATCTGTCCTGTGAGTCCCAAAGGGCTAAAATACCACAGAAAAAGATGGGGCAGTGGAAAGAGTGATATCTCCACCAAGTCTGGTCTACGACCCTAAGGCCACTTGAAGGAAAATGGCTTTCTTTTTTTCTCACCTCGGTCCTTTCTCTTCCATCAGGTACTACCAATGACAATTCCTGACGTGGCAGATTCCACAGACCTAAGGCAAAGGACTTCCTGCAAGGCTAAAGATAACGAACAAAGGAGGCAGGAGTGCAAACACTAGGCGTCTCTTTTTGCACAACACGAAGGCAGGAAAACCCAAAAATCTTAACAAACACTACAGATAGTAGAGCCACGGACTAAGCAAGAGGCTGTGGCCAGCTGCGGAGCACATGGCTACGAGGTTTATGATTGACACATGTGTCATTCCAACCCTACCCTTCAAGAACTGGAGCAAGGCCCTGAGAAGTCTCTTAGAATGGAGGACAACAAAATAGACAGAAAGCAAACGCTAAGCAGAGCAGGTCCTCTGCTTTCTCAATAAGCCACTATGTTAAATAATAAGAAGGGTCCAGGAGTAAGAAACAGATTCTCTCACTGATAAGGAGGAATGGCTTTTGTTGGTGATACAACCTCGGCCTAAAGCTTTACACCGCTGTAAGGAAGACCGTTTTTAATGGGTTCTTCAATGATGGGGAAACTGAGGCTGCAATCAGTCTTCAATGGAACAGTCTTCTCCAGAAGCTCAAGGGAAACATGAGGGGAGGGGAGGGGAGGAGAGGGGAGGGAAGGGGGAGAGGGGAGAGGGGAGGGGAGGGGGGAGAGTGACCTGATAGCATTACTGATAGAGTGTGCACCCCAGTCATATCTTCTCTCCTGCAAACCCTTCAGCCTGGCCAAGGGCATGCATCCAGCCAAGAGCTGGCCACCAGAAGAGGCCCCCCACTACTAGAGGGCAGCAGGTTCATCAGCCAAATAGGACCTGTGTCAGTAACAGAAGGGAGACGCGGGTAGCTGTAGGGATGGCCGGGCAACTTTTAAATGGTACGGCTTCTTAATAGCCTTCAGAATGCAGATCAGCAACCTTACCCCCGAAGGGAGGACAGGAGCTTTGGGACCAGGAGGCTACAGTAAGAGTGAGGGAGTGTATCACATCTCACACACACACACACACACACACACACACACCACAGCAAACCCATACTCAGTGTCCTCCAGTCCTTCCCACTTTTCAGTTTCATCGTTTTCCCCACTCTGTAGTAGGGACCACCAGCCCCTTGGATTCTGACCCCTTGGTTTACACAGACAGTTCGGAGGCCTACACCAGCACACTGCTGATGTAGATTTAGAGTTCCGTCCTCTGCTCCCACCCCATTCGCCTGAGGCTACAAGAGAATCACCTTTCACCTAAAAGCAGAGGGTATCCCCGCCCCTCTCCTCGAACCTGAAAAGGGGGGGATGAGGTTCTGGGTCTATTTCACACATCCATCCATAGGGAGAGACCAACAGACCAAAGTGCCAAAGGATATCTTAAAACTAACGCTTTAGGTCATAATTAAAGAGAGGTAGGTTGTAGAAGACCCCCACTGGAATGGAGCCGGGGCCACATGTGAACACCTGGAGCAAGCTCCAGAGGTTAGGATGAAGAACGCCCAGAAAGCCACAGAAAAGGTGAAGGGTTAGGGTCCCTCCTACTAGAAGAACCTAGAAGATCTGGCGGCCCCTACTTGGGAGGAGGGGGGAATTGTGCAATTACTGTGGGTCTGGGAGTCTCCCAGCTTGGCACCAGGACGCCAGAAAGGAAACCCCAGTCCTGGGGCCAAGAAGGCAGCGCTGCGATTGGTTCGAGGCCAGGCGTGGGTTTCAGAGATGCAGAGAGACAGTTGCAGGGTACCATGGGTGCCCAAGGGGGCGACAGAGCATGGCATGGCCCGAACAGCCAGGAGCTAGGGGTGCTTGTCCATCATGTCCTAGGTCCAGGCCAGGGTGGATACAGTGCACAAAGCCAGAGGTGCAGATAACGTGCGGGACAGCCAGGCACGCTCCAGGCCAGATGAGGCCAGGGAATCCCTGTCTTCACCGCGGTGTCCTGGAGATGGGACCGCCTGCCCCTGCAGTACCCCTCCCCGCTTTACTCACCTCAAACATAAGCCCGATGAGGACGCAGAGCACCAAGCAGAAGCCGATGTCTGCATGGTTGTGGATGACGAACTCCTGGCTGAAGAGTGGGTAACTTTTCGTCCTCCTACGGAAAGCCATGGCAGCGGGCGTGCACTGCTTGCGGGGGCCCGCACCCTCGCTCAGCAGCCGCAGCGAAAACTTCTCCTCCGGCCCGGCCCGGTCCGCCCGCCAGCCCCGCTGCCCAGCGCGGAACAACTTCGGGCCCCGCCCCCTTCCTCCGACCGCCCCGCCCCCAGCCTGCCGCCCGGAACCGCCCCTGGCCACAGCCCGCTCCCCGCCGCGGCCGCACAGGCGCGGACCTCTGGCCACGCCCCCTTCCTCCGACCGCCCCGCCCCCGGGCCGCAAAGGCGCGCGCTCCAACCACGCCCCCGTCCTCCGTCCGTCCCGCCCCCAAACCCCAGTAGCTGGCGCCGCCGACCACGCCCCCTGAGCGAGCCAGGAGCACTTAACCCTCTGGTCTTGCCCAGGTTGCGGTTTCGGCCGGGGTACACAGGGGTGACCCTTGCTGAGTCGCCGGAATAGAAGCCCTGTCCTCCGGCTCCGATAGGAGGCGGTGCCCGCGCAGCCGGACAGGAAGTGGGCCTGGACCCCACTCCTCGCTCCCGGCTTCTTCCTCCGCAGGAAGGGCCCGGAGCGGGAAGCTTTGTGCTGGCCTGCTTGCTGGCCTCAGCCCCGCACTGGATCTTAAATGAATGCTTGGCTACTCCAGTGTTGAGGGCTTGAACAAGGCTAGGTTCAACCGCTCAGAACCTCCCTGCAGCTCCCCAAAGGCCCTGCCCTTGTAGGGCCTACTTTGCAGTGGGGTGCAGGTAGCTAAGGTTTGACACCCCACCCCATTTAAAAGACCAGGTGTTACCCTGAATTAGTTCTCCAAGTCTCACCCAAAATCTACTAGTCAGTATTAATTGATTAGATGTGGAAGAATAAACACTGAAGAAACAAAAAAACTTTCTCATCCAAAGTTTCCATTTAATCATTAAGTTTTTAAAATACTTCCGGAAGGACAAAAGGTCTTTTAAAATAAATTATACTGGCAAATATTGGATTTAATCCTGCCAGTAATGAAGGAGCAACTAATCACTTCTAAATGTACAGAAATGCAAAATGAACAAAGAACTGTTTAATTTCTTTTTTAAAATTAGTTCCACAGTTATTTCGCTTCTGAGTAAATATGAATTGGCAAAAAAAAAAATGGCAGCGTCTGAGGGCAACTGGAACTGAATGGAGTTCCTAGAGAAATTTACCTTCTATATCCTATATTGCGCACTATTTAGTATACAGCCCTGGGCCTTCAAACTCCCAGGGAAACAGAAAAAACATATTAATGCCTATATTGAACTAACATTTGTTTAATGCCAAGACTGGTGTGTGTGTATGTCTGTCTGTCTGTCTGTCTGTCTGTCTGTCTGTCTGTGTTTGGTTTGTGATGTATAGGGGTGCACATGCACGAGCTCACACGTTAGAACATTTTCATGCAGACATTCACTCCACGTGGAGATCAGCTGACCCTGCAGGCCTCACCTTCCTTGTTGATCCAAGGTCTCTCTTCTTGTTGGTTTTCCGATGATGTAGCCCAGGTTAGCTACTCCCCTTGCTTCTGAACACTTTTCTGTCTCTGCCTCCCTTCCCCCAGTAGAAATGTTCCTGCTATGTGGCCAACTCTTACACTGGTTCTAGGGATTCAAACTTAGGCTCTCATGCTTGCATAACTATGCAATCATTTCACTCACTGAACCGGCCCCCCAACCAAGACTCTTCTAAAACTGGTCCCCAGCCTTTCGAAGAAAAGGATTAAGAACTCTGGAGCAGCTTGACTTTCTATGTAGACCTGTTCTAATGGTCAAATTGCAACCCAGCCAATCAGTCTGAGCCCTGGGAAAGTGAGTTCTTAAATGAAAACTGGAATCCTAGTATTTGAAATGATGCTACCTAACTGTCCCCCCGCATCCCACAATGATTTGTAGGAATTCCCTTCAAATGTGTAATAGTGTCAATCTAACCTCAATACTTAAGATCAAAAACCCCGGGAAAACAGACAGTAGAGGTTCCCCATTTATAAATAAGACACCTGCAATAAAAGAGATGGCTTAGACGATACTCTTGCTGCTGATAGCCAGTCCTTCTTCCCTTTGAAATACAGTTGAACAGTCAGACATAAGATTCTGAGATGAGGTTTGATAGTGAGTGCATTGCATTGACACCAATAGAGGAAGTGCTGAAAGTTGCCTTCAACCATCTTGGCTGTCTCTAAACTGCTCAAGCCATCTTAATACAAATCATGAGTTAAGTATTTCCCCAAATATTTTTTTAATTTTTGGGTTTTTTTTTTATTGTGACAGGTTTCGCTAAGCAACAGTTCTGGCTGTCCTGGAACTCCCTTTGTAAACCAGACTGTCCTCGAACCCACAGAGATCTGCCTGCCTCTGCCTCCTAAATGCTGCGATTAAAGGCATGTGCCACCACTGCCCAACTCTCTGCACTTTCAACACACACTCAATACTGAGAATTGATGGCATCCCAGATTTTGCAAAAAACTTTGCAAGCCTATTCCCAACTCTTCTTATTCACTCAGAGTCCTGTAAACTCTTATGGCAGAATTTCTCTCACCCATCCTCATCTCCATCATTCTACACATGAGCCCCACATATCACCCGTGTATTTCTCTAACTTCATTATTATCCTGTTTATTACCCATTTCGTCTGGAATGTCCATGGGCATCTACCACATGGCAAACACCTTAGTTAGAGAACAAAGACATATGACAACCTAGGTGTGGTGGTTTTATATGTCTTCAAATCCAAATGTGTGTTAAACTTCTCTTGAACGTAGGCTAGACTTTATAGACAGAAGTTCTTATCCTGTAGAGTCCCCCAGCCGTTCAGTCCTAAGTAAACACAGAGGCTTGTGTTAATTATAAACTGTTTGGCCTATTGCTCAGGCTTATTACTAACTAGCTCATAATTCTTGTCTGTGCTTAGTCATGTGGCTTGGTACCTTTGCAGTGAGGCATTCTCATCTTGCTTCCTCTGCGTCTGGCTGGTGACTGCCTCTCTGCATTTCCTCTTCCCAGAATTCTCCTAGTCTGGTTTCCTGCCTATATTTCCTGCCTGGCTACTGGCCAATCAGCATTTTATTACACCAATATGAGTGACAAATCTTTACAGAGTACAAGAGCATTATCCCACAGCAAGACTTACTGTGGTTACTTCTAACAGAAAATGATATGTGATTTTTTTTTTCTTTTCCCTCTAATACTAGGTTCTAAAAGGTCGTTTGAGTTTCTCCTTTAGCTTGGATCTGCCTCTCTGGGAGAAACCAGCTGCCATATTTCGTGTATACTCAAAGACATATAGCAAGAGTTCACCTGGCAACATCTGAAATCTGCTGCCAGGAACCAGTGCTGGCATCATACATGCGAAGGAGCAATTTTGAAAGCAGATTGTTCAACCCTATGAGTCCTGTAGCTACCCTCTTGACCACAGTCTGTAAATCACCCTGAGCTAGAACTGGCCAGGTATAAGCCACGCCTACATTCCTGCCCCACTGCAATGATAAGATAATAAGAATTTGATATTTAAAGGCATCAAATTTCCTCATTTGATTTGTAGCAACAGGTAACGAATACACATTGCTGCAGCTTCCAGTCCTTTTTAGAAAATAAAGACATCATTACAATTGAATGGGATGGTAGTGGCCATCTAATAATTTATAATATGTACACTATGAGTATAAAGACTCATTTTGATTATGCTCTAAAAAAAGAGGACATTTGGGCTGGGTCTTTATCTGCACACATTTTACTGATAGAGAATGCAGGCCATGTGCGGAGGTGCACATCTGTTTTCTCAACCCTCTGGAAGATGACACAGGAGGACTGAGAGTTCAAGACCAGCCTGAGCTACTTAGATAGGCTTTCTCTCAAAACAAAATGGGAAAGGGAAAAAGGCAGGGGGAGGGAGGGAGGGAGGGAGGGAGGGAGGGAGAGAGGGAGGGAGAGAGAGAGAGAGAGAGAATGTAGAAACAGGGAAACAAATTTGGAGAGAGATGGAATTGGATTGAGAATTGTGCTAAGGATTGTGACTTTATTCTGCAAGAAATCTTAAAACATGCTTGCATCCCAACACTGAAGAGGCTAAGTCAGGTAGGAAGATTACTATGAGTTTCAGACCAGCCCGGGCTACTCAGTTTGTTCTAGCTTAGACAACATTACTGATTGAGAACCTGCTTCAAAACAAATAAGTCATTTTAAAAAGAAGAAAAACTCTGATATAGAAGAGGGACCTCAGTGTGGGCAGGCATGCTGGTACCTCTGGAAGTGGGAGAATAATAACCCCTTACACATACATTGCACTCTGCTGATGCCCTGTGAGGAAGAACGACAGTGGTTGCCAACCTCTTCCTCTGGCTGTGCCAAGGCACAAGGATGCCCAGGGGCCACGTAATTAGCAGGTGGCGAACCTGGACTAGATGCTTGAGTCCGTCTCTCAGGGCCTAGTTCCAGGTAAGGGTCCACACTGCTGCTTGGGAAGCCTTCTAGAGATCTCATTGTAAGGACCCAGTGCCGGCTACCCACAGTTAGACTACATCGAAAGCTATCTCGTCACCCCCTCTGAAGCTCTGGGAAGAACACAGAAGAGGGGGTAGAAAGAATGTAAGACCAAGTTTGGGGCAGATGTCTTCTGGGTATGACAAAGCAGGCACAACCATGAATTCACCGCAGCTGCATTAATCTGCACAGGCCCTGCACAAGATTGGACACATTAACATTTTGCTACGGATAGGGGAGGGGGCCATGACACCTCACTCCTCCCATTGGCAAGAAATGGTAGTAGGAGGAGGGGTGTCTTCTTCTGTCGTGTAGCCATTGTTAAGTTGCTCTAGCTCTACAAAATAACCCATCAGCTGAACACCCCCCGCCAAGCAGGATCCTAAACAAGCCCTTCCTCCTTTGAACTCATTCTTGAAGTAGAGAAAGAGATGGCAGGGCAAGAACGTCACCCTAGATGGCTGTCATGTTGATAGAGAGCAAAGTTCAAGAATCCGTGGAGTGTTGAATTCATGAGCGAAGGAGAAACAGTTTTACTGTGGACTCTATAAAAGCTGACCACTGACCACTGCTTCTGGCCTTGTCTACATAGAGCACATCATGACTCCCACCCCTCTCCCCCTTTCTGACAGGGTCCTGTCTACCCGGGAACTCACTCTGTAGACCAGGCTGGCATTGAACTCACAGAGATCCAGCTGCTTCTGTCTCCAGATTGCTGGGATTACAGACATGCTCCACACCTAGCCTCATAGCATGCTTTTTTTTGTTGATGAAGGCTTTCCATCCATCGTCAGTAACCACAGGTTCCCCCAGAAGAGGAAAGTGTATTTCCTCACATAAAGTCAGGAGGTAGTTAGTTCCCAGGAATAAAGAAAGCATCTAAGGTTAGGGTTTCCCTGTTTTTCCATCTGGAAACATGATATTTGCTTCTGTCTAAGGTTTGTCCATCATGGTCACTAAGCGGCTGCCACAGCTCCAGGCATTCTGTCCTTCAACCAAAGATAACTCAGACCATAAGGCTCAAAATTCAGACAAGAAAAAAGGGAGTAATTTGAGGAGTGACGGGAACTCAACCAGAAACCCACTCATAATCTATTGGCCAGAATCACTTTCCAAATGCACTCCTAAAGCAAGCACTGGTAGACTTGATTAGACTAACGTCTCCAAGAACACATCCTCAGGAAGGCTGAGATGTCCAGAGGCGAAGAAACTCCGAAGTCTGCAGGTCCCCAAAGTAACAAAACTTAGGGGAATCCATGGTATAACAAGGATCAGAGCGTGGTGGGAGTGGTCACCTCCTGGAACAAGTAATAAGGGTCTGTGGGTAGGTAGGTAGAAGATTTTTAAACAGCAATAAGCCTGTAAACGCAATGTAATTCTTGAACTAACGCACAACGGAAGAGAGATTATATTGGAAACACCGGAGAAATCCACATAAAGTCTGCCTTAGGTTAACCATGTTGTGCCAGTGTTAGTATTTGTTTTAGTTAATATACAATGGCTGTGTAAACATAAAGAAAGATATATGAGAACTCTCCATTCTAGATTTCCAACTTTTCTGCCAACCTAAAATTGTTCAAACTACAATTTTTTTCTACATTAAAGTGGACTGAAAACTCCTCTGCTTTTGTTATTGCAAGGACTGACTGCCCATCATAAGCAACGTTAGGGATAACTTAGTTCCTTTCCTTCCCTCAAATACTTTTATCCAAATTCTCAGTAAGTGTTAGAGGAACTATTGTGGGGGATTTGTTTCATTTTAAGTGTGATCCCTTGGCTTGGTTTGGTTTTGGAGACAGAGTTCCACCATGTGCCCTAGGCTGGCCAGGGCTTCCTGGAATTACATATATTCACCACCACATATTGTTACTTATCCTTTAATAAGCACTGTATGCTGTACCCAATTTAGCCCTATGATGTGTGTCACATAGTCACTGGTGTGCACAGCCTCAAATGCCCACGGTCATCTTACCTAACTGGAATCATCTGCGCTGTAAACTCTATGGTACTGCATGTTCATGCATTTCAGTTACAAGATGAAAACACAGAAGTTACACTATTTCTATCCATCCTCCACAACTCAATCTTTCATTTGTAGTCAAATTTCTAATTCTAGGAGTTGTTTCCTGGGGTAATTATTTCTGTAATTCTTTTATTTGTCGCATCGTAGAGAGATGCAAGGTGTCCCTCGTGGTCTGCCCCAGGTATCAAATAGACTATGTATAAGAGTGAGGAGATTAAGACCCCATTGCATTAGCAGCTACCTTAAATGTCATGTATCCACTCTCTCACTTTAGAGACAGGAAAAGGAGGACCCAGAAATCTGCTGCTACTAATACGGATCTGGAGAGGTGGCTGAGTGCAGCGCCCCCTGAATGCTGGAATGTCACTCCCAGCACTGACTTCATCCAGTGCTGGCTCCCTCTTAGTGGACAGGCAGCCGCTCAGTCACATGAACGTCCTTGTCTTGCACAGCCTAGTGAGTCACTACCAGCCTAAGGCATGGGAAGCAGTTCCCAGGGCACTAGCCACTGCCTCTCATTTCCTCTTTCCAGAAGAATTCCAAATGACGAATGACCCTCAGATGGGAAGAGTGTTGCCTGTTTAGAAAGGGCTACAACCCTGTGTTGGAGAAGAGTAAACCAGTAAGAATTCCCACCACAAAACATCTGTGAAGCCAGGCAACAACTCAAGACACCAGCTTTTCCAAATTACGGGATCATTTTGATGGGTGGGAAAGAAAAACATATTGTGAGCCTAAGTCTGCCCAATAAACTACTTATCCTCAGTTTTCCTATGTATGGGGAGAAAGTAGGAAACGGGCAGAGTTACCCTGCAATGGAGTGGGCTGTCACACTGAGGAGAAACTGCAGTAGAAGAGGCCCCCTGACCAAACGTGTCTGCTATGCCAGGCTTCTCGGAGCAACTCTCTTTAGACTGCAGGGAAACTTAGATGCCATCTTGATTAAAGTTAAACTTCTCCTCCACATTTATCCCACCATCTCTGCTCTCATCTCTGCCCAGTTGTGAATTATAGGCGTGGGCACTGTGTGAAAAAAAAAAAAAAGAAACAGGCTCTGTTTTGCACTAATGATACCCCAAGACTCACTGGATTAGTAACTGACCTCTTGCCCCACTCTGGGATAAGCAAATAGATGAATAAAAGAATTCATCGATGTATGGGAAGATAGATAGACAGACAGACAGAGAGATAGATATAGGTAGGTAGGTAGGTAGGTAGGTAGGTAGATAGATAGATAGATAGATAGATAGATAGATAGATAGATAGAGGTAAGTATGTAGATAGATAGCTAGATAGATAGATGTAAGTAGATAGATAGGTAGATAGATAGATAGATAGATAGATAGATAGATAGAGGTAAGTATGTAGATAGATAGATAGATAGATGTAAGTAGAAAGATAGATAGATAGATAGATAGATAGACAGACAGACAGACAGACAGACAGACAGACAGACAGATAGATAGATAGATAGATAGATAGACAGAGAAAGGCAGACAGATGAGAGGTTGCTAGGTGGATGGGTGGATATTTTGGATGGATGGGCAGATGGTTGGGTATCAGTGGGTACAGAGATAAATGAGTAAATGGATGTCTGAATAACGGGTGGTTGTATATATGGAAGAGGTGGCAAAATGGATCAGTGTGTACGCATCCGTTTCATTGCATTTTTACAGTGATACCCAGAGCACGTGCATAGTGAAGGAACCTCAAAGGATTCTGCTCTACCTCAGGAGGCATGTCCAGGACCAAAGCTATGTTGACACTTAACAGAAGTTTGACTTCAGGTGGACTTTAAACCTGAAAGGCAGGCATCACAGCCTTTTATCTCTGCACCTTAGTTAGTAACCTATTCTCTGCCACATGCGACAGGCAGAATGGCAAACAGAATGAATGATACGAAAACACAAGAGATTTCCCCATTCCTACTAAGCTCAACCCCACGCTTGACTTCAGGGTATGTGCTGAAATTAAAGCATAATTATAAACTGACTAAGTCTGACATAGTAAATAGCTCACGTCTATAATCCCAACACTTCAGAGGCTGGAGTTGTAGCATTGTTTCATGTTTGAAGCCGATCTGAGCTAGGTAGTAAGTTGGAGGCCAGGCTGGGATACACAGTGAGAGAGACTTTGCCTCAGAATTAATTAATCAATTGGGCATCCAGGAGATCCCAGTGATGGTATAAAACATTCCTGGATGTTTAGAACATTAGACGTGGGCTGAGATGTCTCAGTTGTTAAAGGCTAGGCTTACTACCAAAAAGAGAGAGAGAAAAAAAAAAAAACACTAGACCTTTTCTATTTTTTTTTTTCGTTCGTAGGAATTAGCTGGTCATACCAACTCTGCCTGTCTTGACTCTTTGTTGAGGAGGCTATGCATGGGAAAGGGCCAGAAATTTCTCTGACTAAGATGATGGATTCTTGCTGAGACATAGATAAGGGTCTTTTCCACAGGAATAATTGTCGAGAAGAACTCATATTCCCTCTTATCATGAATTTCGGCAACCAGTCCCTGGTCCTAGCAGCGTCCCAGCAGCCCCTACTCCTGATTCTGTGTGAATTCCTCAGTTTGTCCAGTGAATTTCTGCAAACTGAGCAGGCACCAGGACATGGCAGAAAAAGAAGAGAGGAGATAAGAGATTGTCAGCTCATGTTTACAACCCTAGCATTCAGGAGGCTGGGGGGGGGGGGAGTTGAGAGGCCAGCCTGGACTACATAATGAGATCCTTTCTCAAAATTACAAAGAAAGAAAATAGGAAGGAAGGAAGGAAGGAAGGAAGGAAGGAAGGAAGGAAGGAGAAAAGAGACAGTTGAAACAAAAGAGAGAGAGAAGAAAGATGTGGAAAGGTAAGAGAGAGTACAAAGGGAGGCCCAGGGAAGGAGGCAGGGAGCAGTTCAGAAAGAAAAGAGGGGGCAGAGCGAAGCCGAAGAGAGCAGGGATTGGAAAGCACATAGCATCTTGTTGCAGAATATTTGTTTAACTATGTAAAGTTGTGTTACATTTGTTTAATATGTAAATATGTGCTGCTGTTTTACCTTGCCTGCCTATGCGTAACGCATATTAAAAAGCTGAACAGCCAATATCAAGGCAGGAGGTATATATAGGTGGGACTTCCGGGCAGGGAGAGTAAATAGGAGGAGGAATTTAGGCTAGAAAGAAGAAATAAATAGATGCAGGGAGAGATGACAGGGACCAGACAGCCAGACACAGAAGAAATAGGACAGTGGGACATACAAAATGAAAGAAAGGTTAAAAGCCCAAAGGCAAAATATAGATGAATAGAAACAGGATAGATTAAGTTAAAAGAGATAGGGAGACAAGCCCAAGCTAAGGCTGAGAATTCATAATAAATAGTAAGTTTCTATGTCTTTATTTGGAAGCTGGTTGGCAGCCCAAAGAAAATCCCAACTATAGTATCTCCAGCCTGGTGCCTCTAGTGATGTCCGAGCAGATGTATGAGAGCTCCTCGCGACTCATCATCCTAAATGAAAATGGACCACATTTCTATCATCCCCATCAGAAATCCCCACGGATGCCGACAGAAAATGTACCTTGTTTCTGAGATGCGACTTTCCCCCCTATTTTAAAAAGTCCTGCGTGTACATAGAACTCAGGGCCTTGCACGTGCTAAGAGAGAATTCCACCACATCCTCCACACTCAAGATAGATTTTTTTTCTTCAATTACACGTACTGATTTTTTTTATTGAGGTGTGTGTGTGTGTGGGGGGGAACAATGGGGTCGCATGTGTTTTGATTTGGTTCTGTTTCTAATTTTGAAATCCTTGTCTCCAAGGAGCCTCACTTTAGATCGCACTGTGCTATGAGGAGCCCTGTCTCTGTGGCCTCGGCCTGGAGCTGGCCAGTAACCATCTACACACAACACCCCATGCTAAGGGCTCGCTCCTCTGAAGAGCCCTCCTTGCTCCATCTCCCTCCCTCCAGGACATCTCACAGTTTTCCTGCCCTAAACTCAGCCTCCCTTTCTCTCAGACATCAGAAATGTATGGCTCGAGGAAAGAGCATATTTGTTCCCAGCTGGACAGGGCTCAAGCAGCCTGCAGTCCAGAGCAGGGAGTGGGCACCATTTGCCTCTGAACTAGAGCCACACAGTGCTCAAGTCCTCCATAGCAAACACCACCTTTCCCTGGGAAGGCAGCCAAAGCCTGGAGCCCTGGGTAGGAAATCCCCTGTGAGAGGCCCTTCCTGAGACCCACAGAAAATGGTTCTTTTCATATGCTCTGGGTCTCCTTATTTTATAGCTATGAATGTCCACACCACATCCCCCTCCCTGGCCTTCTCCACCCCATTCCCATGCCAAGTTCCCCCACCCAGGTTCCTCATGGCTCATAGATCACCTTTTCCTTTGCTCTACACTCAGATGGTATCTTTGTTCCAAGAAAGCCTCTCCCCTCCCCAGCCTTACTGCTGTCATCTCTCTGCGCAGGCTTTGGGGCCCCTCACCTGAAACCTCCCCGTGCTGTGACCCTCCAACTCCAGAGGCTCCTCTCGGGTTGAACAGAAATGACTTGTTTATTTTGTGAGTTTAGAAAGGTGAACAAATTCCACAGATGTCTCTACCTTGAAATCTCAAAGTTCAGCTCTCAGACACTGAGTTAGCGGGAGCCCTGGCGATGGTGGGAAAGAGTCACGACAGTGACAGCCACTCTTTGTGAAGCTGTCACCAGACACCGTTCACCTAAACCCTTCCTACGAGGTTTTAAATTTAATCTTCACCACACTCGGCAGTAGGTAACTGTTACTATCGCTGTAGTGAGGAGGTCGCTTGCTTATTTCTCGGCCACCCAGACTCCTGAAATAATCACACAGAAACTATATTATTTAAATCACTGCCTGACCAAATCACTTAAGCGTATTGCTAGCTAGCTCTTTTATCTTTGGTTAACCCATTTCTATTATTTTACATTTTACCATGAGGCTCGTGGCCTACCGGCAAGGTTCTGGCTGGTGGTTTAAGTCTTTCTCCTCCCTGGTGGCTTAAGTCTTTCTCCTCCGATGGCACCATGGCATCTCCCTGACTCCGCCTACTCTCTCTATAGATATCTCATCCAGCCTGGCTATGTTCTGTTAAGCCACTGGCAGAAAGCAGCTTCTTTATTCATTAACCAATAAAAGCAACACACATACAGAAGGACTTCCCACACCGTATCGCCATTTTCCAAGCCCAGTGGTATTAAAGAACTCACCTAAGGCACTAGGTTAGTGACACAGGCTACTTATTCCCCAAAGGATGAAACTCTGCACTACGGTTCATGCTTTCTGGCCTAAAGTGACAGGAAACCTGAATTCCAGGTTAGTTCTGTCATCCTTCAAGCTTATTACTTGAGTCCAGCCCTCCTTTCACTGGCCTCGGTTTCCTCATCAGAAAGCAATGGGATCTGAAATGCCGTCTTGGAGTCTACTCCATAGCTATGATGCTTTGTCCTAATGATAAAAGTGATCAGGACAATCTCTGATGCTTCTGAACTCACAACCAACCACAAGCAAGGGTATAAAAGAAACAAATGGGTCTTCGGTTGGTCCTAAAGTTTCCCATTTGTGCAATATTCTCTCTGCCCGGATCAAGTCCTTGAGGCAGGCTTGGTTGCTCCTCTATACCCCATCAGAGTCTCAAGGTGGGAATAAAGAGAACTTGTCTATCAGGAATGGCCGAAGCACACAGGGGCCCTGCACATCAGGATGAACAAGTGTGAACTCCTCAGTAAAAGCAGGCTACCCTTGCAGATAGCGCAACTGCTGAAGTTGAATGAGATCAGGCTAGGGCCCACTGGAGGCAGGGGTTCCTAAAGTCTCCTCTAAAAACTCGTTGTTTAAGATGAAGTTGTCTCAGACATTCAAAAATACACTCAGCCTCTATCTGTGCAAGACAAGAGTCTAGAGAAAGAAACTGATGAAACAGGTGTGGACATTAAGGCCTAGACTCGGACAGGTTTTCAGAACAAAGGACGTGGAAGCTCTAAAGAGCAGCAGTGAGGATACTGGGAATGCTGCTGCAAAACTGAGAGGGACTAAGAGATGGCTCAACCAGCAAGAGTGCGTACTTCTCCTATGCAGGACTGGAGTTCGGATCCCAGCACCAGTCGGCGAACTCACAACCACCTGTAGCCCCAGCCCCAGGAGCCAACTGACTTCCTCAAATACCTGTACATATGCACACATTTCCCCCTCTACACACACACACACACACACACACACATACA
Organism: Alexandromys fortis; assembly: GCF_014885135.2. Taxonomy (NCBI): domain Eukaryota; kingdom Metazoa; phylum Chordata; class Mammalia; order Rodentia; family Cricetidae; genus Alexandromys; species Alexandromys fortis. The sequence continues at coordinate 2,561,437 of NW_026068106.1, forward strand.
CACACCATTGCAAATACACAACAGCCTTTTCAATAATTGAACGGGAAAGTTAAGATGTCCAACCCCCCCCCCCAAGAGCAACTGAGCTTACTTTAAAATTCATTTTGCTTCTATCATTATCAAAGTTATAGATATTATTGGATGGTAAAAGGTGTGTGTGTGTGTGGGGATGGATCTGGAGTTCAATGTAGCAAAATATTTCCATCTATGTGAATATCTGTTTGCGATGTGTTGAACTGGAGGAGCAGGGAGGAAAATGGGGGAGGGGAAGGGAAGGGACAGAAAAGAAAGGGAAAGGAAGAGAAGGGAGCTTGAGTGTTTTCATTTGGCGTAGAGGTGAGCATTCTGGCCATTGCTATTCAAAGTTGACCTCAGGTCAAACACCGTGCTGAATGTCGGTAGCTGTAGTACTTAGGAGGCAGAGGCTGAAGATCATGAATTTAAGGCCAGCCTGACCTACACAGCCAGACCTTATCTCCAAACAACAACAACAACAACAAAAAAACAACAACAACAAAAAAAAAAAAAAACAAAGGTCATCACCCAGCAGTTAGTTCAGTCCTCCTGTGCTGGGTACAGACCTCTCAACCTTGACACGACACAGGAGTCCTAAGTACAGTTTCAGGTGTTAGAGACCACACGACTGGCATGATGCTTCCCAGGGTAAGAGCCTTCTGCAACTGGAAGGAAGGCCCTTATTGGGCTTCAAGCAACTTCATGTTCCCATTCTACCTTGGCCTCTGACTTCCTGAGAAAGTGGCAAGCAGCTGGCGTCTAGAAATCTCAACAGAATCATAAGAGCATCATTCAACACTGGAGGAAAATGTCTAGCACATTTGATAGAGCAGAAAATGCACATTTTTACCTCCTCCTAACACGTCACTTCATCACGGATATGAAATTCACTGGTCTGCCATTGCTCATTTCGCAGCATTCCTCTTTAAAATTGTCCTATTTATTACCACTGTGTGTGTTCATGTATAGTTTGTGTTGTGTGTGTGTGTGTGTGTGTGTGCGCGCGCGCGCACTTCCCACAATGTAGAGGTCAGAAGGCAACTTCGTGGAGCGGTTCTCTCCTTCCGTCTTTACCTGGGTTCTGGGGATCGAACTCAGGTCTGCCTAGTTTGCATGACAAGTACTTTTACTCAGGAAGCCATATTGACAGCTCGCTTTCTCTCTTATTAATGTAATAGTATTCCCTCTTAAAGCTGACGACACCTCTTATTTAATGAAGTATCCAGATTCAAGTGCTTGCTGATTAGTCAGAGGCCAGGAAGTGGGAAGAACAATCTTAGACACTTCTTCTCCCAGTATAGGAATAGGTGCCTGGGTTACAGAGTGGTCTCTGGTACCTGCACTAAGGCTTCCCTTAGTTGTACCCACAAGGGATGTTCAAAGTTTTTAATGACAACCAGAACAAAAGACACACAAACGTACCTGGCATGTCTGTCCTGGATCTCACCTGCTGCTTGTCTGTCCCTCTCATTACTGTTGGTTCCCAACCTTTCACCTACCTGCCTTCAATAGTTAACTGATGGATAATTGACTGCACTTGAGCAAACTGAGCCTGCCACTCCAGTCCCACAAATGCCCGGTTGGTCTAAACTATATGTGGTTATACCACCATTGGCTTTAGGAGTGGCCGTGTGTATTACTTTTCCATTGCTGTCTCCATAACCACTACAAGCAAAGCTTAAACTACATTATTTTGTTATAGTTTTGCATTTGTGATGGTAAGCCTGAGTCTTACCTGTCTAAAATCATGGCCATGTTCCTTTCTGGGGACTCAAAGGAGACCTGGTTTCCTTACTTTCTGGGTGCAGGCAAATTGTGATTTCTTGAAGGTCTAGGACTGCTGACCTGGTTCTTTGCTGGCTGTAACTCAAGCCCCTTCTGGGTTCCTAGCAGCCTCCCTCCCGTTCTCACACACAGCCCCTGGGTCTCAGAATCAGAAGGAAATTGTTGCGATGCTGACATTACCCTCCCCAATGCTTCAATACAGCTTTTGGTAGGATAGCCTGACTATCTCAGGGCTCACACCTTAATCCAAGGTCCCTTCTTCTGTGTGCAGGAAAACCGTCATGGTCTGCAGGAGGCCAGAGTGTGAACATCTTTGTGAGGATCACTCTGGCCAATGATACATGCATAAAGAGACATCTGCTGGGAACCAGACGAAAACATTGTTCCCTGATTATAGAGATGTTGGGATTTGCCCCAGGCACATCTGCTTTGCTTCAGACGATGTGGGTTGTGACAGACGTCAACCGCAGGAATGAAAACTGACGCACTAACAGCAGTGACCATATCAGAATGGAGAGTTTGGCCAGCTGGTGACAGTGCTGAGCTCTGAACCAACCCTACCTCCCTACCTCCACTTCTGTACTTGTAAAATTCTTAAACAGCCTTTGCCTGTTAGTTAAATGTTTTAAACCTTGTAACTGAATTTCTCCCGGCTGTCTCTCAAACACAAGTAATCGGATTGCTGGGCTCCTTTGCAGCACTCTAGTTTCCTCAGTCCTGTCTCCTCCAGTCCCAATGTCTCCCTTCCTGTCAATCTTGAGCTACTGGAGTTCACCTTCCGTACTCTGCCCACTTGAAGTTCCTGGTATATCTTAATATCTCCATACGCTGGCCCCCTAGTCCTTCCCTGACTAGTCTTCAGTGCTACTATGTTGGTTCTGGTCCCTTAGTCAGAAATGCCTCTACCCGGCCAGGAGTGGGATGATTCACGTGTCTAGTCCTAGCACTCAGGAAGCTAAGGAAGGATGACTGTGGCAAGTTTGGGGCCATAGGTCTTTACTCTGAGTCTTCATTGAAAGATTTCTTACAATTCCACTTTGTTGTTGTTGTTGTTTGAGACAGGATCTCATATAGCTCAGGCTAGTCTTTTTCTTACTATGTAGCAGAGGCTAGCTTTGAACTTGTGATTTCTTTGCCCTGGATTACTGGGAATGCCTTATGAGGAGGTGAGTGTGAAATCCATAAGTAAAGCTGGTAATATAAGCAGTAAAAAGAATTTACCAGAACGTGGGAAAGCAGAGAGAATTTATTGAGATACACTTGAAGGAGGCAGAACAAGTTTCCAGAGAAGGAACATGGGCTGAGCATGAACAGAATTTTCTTTTTCCTTCCTTCCTTCCTTCCTTCCTTCCTTCCTTCCTTCCTTCCTTCCTTCCTCCCTCCCTCCCTCCCTCCCTTCTGTTTTCCTTTCCCCTCCATCCCTCCCTCCAACCCTCCCTCCTTTCTTCTTCCCTTCCTGTTTCCCTCCCCCCCTCCTTCCTTTCTTTCTAACAGCTGAGAAGTAAGTTACTTGGTCATATTTTGGGGCCATCGGCGCAGCAGTGTCCACATCTAAAAAGACAGGTAGTCATCTGTTTCCTTATTAAGAAATAAATTTTATAGCTTGAGGTTTTTTCTTGAAACTGGCAACATGGGTTATTAGGAGTTAGGTTCCAGGTGTCTGCATGAGTTAGCTAGGACATGGACGCCACCTAGTCATGGCCTGGTTGTTGAGTGTGGAAATTTACCTTTTGCTTTTGGGCTTTTGTGTACAATGGGAAGAAGCCACCATCCCTCACTTGCAAGTGACTGAAACCAAGAGCCTGCTGTTCTGGTGAGGAGGCCAGTGCATGTCAGCGCGAGGCAGTGTGGGACAGTTCTGGAGGCGAGGCAACTACACGTCAGCGCGAGGCAGTGTGGGACAGCTAAGACAAGTCTCCCTGACCTCTCCTTTGCCCTCTCACCCCCTTCTTTAGCATTTTTCAGGAAATTGTGACCAACCCAGGACTTGACAGACTTGTTTTCCTTCATGTGTTCTAAGAACTTCCAGGAGAGGATATTTGTTATCTCATCTTGGCAGCAGCGTGCTTGTCCAAGGAGACGGAAGTCCTGGGTCACACGTCCGAGTCCTTTAGAGTAAGTAGTCCCCTCCGGACTGATTACAAGTTACTAGAACGAGGAGGGCACTGATCTGGGAAGATGTGTGAGATGGGAAACGGCATAAAGTGTTGCCACCATACAGATACCACACAGTGAATACCCGCCGAGTAAACACAGGGGATGGGATGGGTCAGGGTTTGTTGCTGCGGGAGGACCTTCCGCTTTTTCAGCCAATAGCTGCTGAAGTACTAGCCCACTGGGGCGTGGTCTATTTATCTTCAAAAAAAGAGCGGCAAGCCTCGGCTCGCCCTCTTGGTTCCAGTGCTTGGTTCTGGCTCCTGCTCCAGCTGACGGTTGGTGTTTTGTAAGTTTTACCCCTCCACACCCCCCAAATAAATACCCCTTTAAATCCTAACTGGTGTGGGATTGTTTTGCGCATTAGTTTGTATTACAGCTGATTATTTTACGTATTTGTTTCTGTGAGTGTCCGTGTGAACGTATGCACATGTGTGTGTGTGTGTGGGGGGGTGCCCATGCCTGTGGGCCCAGGAGTTAGGAAGAGAGGGTGGGACCCCTAGGATCCTGAGCCTGGCTTGTGGTGTGGGTGCTGGGATCCGAACTCTGGTCCTGATGCTTATGTAGGTATCGCTACAGCTGTTTAAAATTACTAAAAATTTTAAATCTTATTTATTTATTACTTATTTGCTTATTATTTATTACTTACTTATCTGTGTATTTTGTGTGCATGTGTATGAGTGTGTGTGTGTGTGTGTGTGTGTGCATGCCACAGCACATATAAGAAGGTTAAAGGACTACTATTGGATGTCAATCTATCTTTCTACTATACAGGTCTAGGAGATCACTGGTCACCAGCACCAGTATCAAGTATCTTTACCCACAGAGCCATTTCATCCACCGTAGCTGTTTTAAAACTCACTTACCCTATCGTAATTCTACGTAATTCAGTCTTTTAGTAATTATGTTTAACAATCTGCCAAATTCCTGAAAATGTAACCAGATTGGCAGTCTGGTCTGAGCCAGCCTCAGCACACACTCGTAGAGTCTAATAGGATGTTGTGCTTTGTAAAAGGCCTGGGATGAATGGGCAGCTGGTAATATAAAGAGTGTGGTTCTCTTCTCAAGAACTTTCCCATAGCTGGCAACCAAGGTTTGTGCTGTTTCTGCTGTCTGAGGATCCAGGGCTGTCTCCTTTATACTCTACAAAAGCCCACACAAATGCAATGCACTTGAGGGTGGAAAAGGAACAAAAGACCTAAAGCTCCAGTTCTGGGCTGGGAATCCTGACCTCTGCCTAGGGTCAGGGTGGGGCTCTCTGAGCGCTTCCAGCGTGGAACTGAGCTCAGCTGCAATTGGACTTGAGCAAGCATCTATGCTAGAACTGTCTCCTCTCCTCCCAGATCCCAGCCACACCCACAAGATAACTGGAGCACCAGAATATTATTCTCTTACATTCCAGAAAGGACAGCCTCCCAGGAACTGGGATCCTAGAAAGAAGCCAGCAGTAAATTGCAGAAACCAAAAAGCACAAAGCCCTGCATTTTAGCTATCTTAACCTTTGGTTATGGATGCTGTGCTGCCCTCCAGGGAAACTGGAGGGGGCCAGCGCAGCTTAGGGAGCAGGAAGGAAAGCTGGAGAATCAGCTCTGCGGCATTATAGTCTATTCCACTGTTGGTGTAGAGACTGTACCATATATGGACTGAGGCTCAGGACTAGCAGTCATGCCGATTTGCCCCAGGGATCCTCTTAAAGTTGCATTTTGGGATTAGGTCATTGTTCCCAGGAAAAGGGAGACCCCGGAAAAGTTGGTGAGTATGAAGAAATTGAGATGATTTATAGTCTGGCAAAGATAAGGAGGAGGGCACAACCTCAGTGCAGTCTAGCTGCGCTTGCCGATGAAGGGCTGAGCCTGAGAAAGTCGTGGGAGTGATTCTTTGTAGAGGCTTCAAAGGGGAGCCGCAGACCCCTTCTGTGGACTCCCTCCAGCCACTGATGGCCAGAGGCAGACTCAGGTCAGAGTTAGCAGGGCTGACTGGACTAACTCTGAAGTGTTGAATACAACAGTCAGCCTCTCTGGCTTTGGTGAACAACTCTGATGCTACTGAAGACACGGGGGACCCTATTGCCAACTGGGGATGGTCCAGGCTCTGAATTATTCTGCAGGCAAAGCAGGTTCGTTCCCATGGAGCTCAGCTCCTTATCTGCCAGTCCCGTCCTATCTGTTCAGGCAGAGCCCAGCCTAGTGTGATACAGCTAGGACCTAGGAATCTAAGGAAAGAAATGGGATGGAGGGGGTGCGCATGGGATAGTGATTTCGGGAAATGATTCTTAACAGATCCATTACATTATAAATGAAACAACTCTCTCTTCCTCTCTCTGTAGTTTAGTAATCTCCCCCCACTCCCCCATCCCTAGCTCTTCTCTTTCTCCCTGCACTTCTTAATTGCATCCCGCCGTCTGGAAGTAGAGCGCGCTCTACTCCACTGTGAGAATGAATGGCTCGCTATGCAAAACACAGGCAAATCTCGCAAACACAATGCGGAGCAAAGAATCCAGACACAAAAGAGTACTGTGAAATCCCATTTATGTCAAGCTCACAACCAGGCAAAACCAATCTGCGATGTTAGAAGTCAGGATAGTGGCTCCTTTGTTGGCCAGTGGTTGGAGGATTCCAGGGGTGCTGCTAAGGTCCTCATTCTTTTTCCGGGCACTGTTGCTGTTGCAGTGGACATGCTGGCTATCCCCTGATGACCTGTGCCATTGCTGCAGGCGCTACGTTTCGGTCCTCTGTTCATACGAAGGAAGGAAGGCAGGCAGGAAAGACGGAAGGCAAGCAGGTAGGCAGCCAGAACGTAATCTTGTGAAACTGGGGCTTGCAGGAAAAGCGAACGCCTGTGTACCAAGCCAAAATAGAGTCTCAAATCTGGTGAGGCATATTTGAAGATTTCCGAAGCTCAGTGGTCGGCCAGTCTAGTGTAATTGGTGGACACCATGGTAATGAGAGATCCTGTCTCCAGGAATAATGTAGAGAATAACAGTGCACCCCAATGCACATGTGTCTATCCACATGAACATGTACATACACCACACACTATATGCATATACATAAATACACACATATATGTGCATATATATGTATACATACACACACAGCTGCTATACTGGGCTACCATAATAAAGACAGACTGGTTGGCTTTGGACAGTAGAAATGTTTGTCTCACAGTTGTGGGCACTAGTAGTCTAAGATGAAGGTATGTCTACAAGACTCTCCCTGGCTCAGTGAGACTGAGAAACATCTTTCCCATGACTGTCTCCTCTTGTCTGTAGCCTGAGGTGCTCCTGGCTTTGTGGTCTATCATGCCAGCACATAGCTCTGCTTGAGTCTCCACGGAGACTTCTCTTAGAACATGTCTGTGTCCAAACTTGTCCCTTTCAAAAGGACAGCAGTAGTATCTGTGAGAGTAGTATCAACTTCTGTGTCTCAGTTTCCTCGCATGTAAAATGGGGATGTAGTAAGAGTAAAAGCTAACACAAGAGGAGCTTCCAACAGTGCCTGGAAGAAGAGGTCAGACCCTCTGGTACTGGTGCTATAGATGGTTCCATTTTAACTTGATGACCTTTGCAAAGGTTCCACTTCCTGACAAGATCGCATTCTGCGCTGCTGGGGCTTAAGAAGCTATCACATTCTTCCTTTAGCCACACAATTCAGGACTGCTAGCCGCTGAGACAAACACTCAGGGCCATTCAGAGCAGTCCCCCAACTCCATGCCTTGTTTGGTTAAGAATCCAGCTGAAGACCAAACACCAAGAGATCGGGTACATAGTCACAACGTGTCATGGGTACACAGTGTCCCCTGCTCCCCAGGCACAACTGATGTCCTTACATTACTGGAGGCTTCAAGGAATAAGAAAGCAGGCTCTGGGCCAGACTGCCTGGCTCGGAACTGCCACTTCCGTCTGTCACCAGCTGCTTGACCCTCAACTTCTGTGTCTCAGTTTCCTCACGTGTAAAATGGGGATGTAGTAAGGAGTAAAAGCTAACACAAGAGGAACTTCCAAGAGTGCCTGCAAGAGGAGGTCAGACTCTCTGGTACTGGTGCTATAGATGGTTGATAATCACCATGTGTGTGCTGAGAACCAATCTGGGGTCCTCTGGAAGACCAGCCTGTGCTTTTAACTGCTGAACCATCTATCCTGCCCCGATTTATTTATTTATAAAAATTTACTTTGTTATTTTGTGCGTGTGTGTGTGCACATTGTGTGCATATGTGCATATACTTATCCATGGAGGCCAGCAGAGGGTATCAGGTCACCTGAGCTGGAGTTGTAGACATGTCGCTGAGAGTTCCTCAACATGCTTTTGTGTCCTGGAAGAATAGTAACCACTCTTAACCACTGAGATATCTCTACAAACCCTGCCGTCCCATTTTAGAGAGTGAAATACTGACTCCACAAAGTTGTCCTCTGACCTCCACACACGTACTGTGGCATGTGTGTCCACATACACACATCCTATGGACACACACACAATTAATTAAAACAAAACAATACCGAAGGCAAGGTGGGTCTGTCTGCTGGTAATAGGCAGCCAGAACCTGAATGAAATCTGTGCAGGTCCAGAGTCAACCATTTACATTCAGTGATGTCTACAATGAGAGAGAGAGAGAGAGAGAGAGAGAGAGAGAGAGAGAGAGAGAGAGAGAGAGAGAGAGAGAGAATTCTGATACTGCTACTTTATAAATAGTTGAGCGCTTTCGGGACAAACAGGGTGACATTTGTGAGCTCCCCAAGGTCAGGCAACAGCCCTTGCTCTCATCCCTCACTTCTCCCTCTGCACCCGGTGCTAGACCCCCACAGGTGACCCATATGCTCCCATGGAAGGATCAGCTAGTCAGTTTCCAAAGAGCTTAAGAAGCCAGGCTTAGAAGAGGCAGATGCCAGGGGGTGCACTGGGGAGCCAAGGCCAGGGCTGGGGCCAGCGGGATTTTGTTTGGTAGTGATAAAGAGACAGAAGTCGTGGATGGCAGAACACAGAGGGACCACAGTGTCTGGTCACACAGACTAGTGACGGCTGTCGATTTTCAGGAATAAAACAAACTGAAGGAGAGAAGGCTGGCTCTTCCCACAGAGGCAGCCATTCTAGGCAGGGCGCTGCTCCTGCAAGGGCTGCAGCGGCTGACTGCCTTAAGATCACAGCTTAGGTCTGAGGGACACAGCCCTTTGGCAGGCGTTGTCTGGGCCACTCTGACTCTGACAAGCTCTCATGATCACGCATGGTTGTGGCTGGCAGCCCAGACAGACACCACTGTTTTGGCTTCTGTCGTTTCTATTTTTCCTCTATCACCAGACGTGTGCACTCAAGGTCCTGGATCTGAACTCATCTGATTGGAGGTGGTGGCCAACCCAAGCGCCTGCTGGCGCCCTCTGGTGGAAGAGCAAAGGATAAAAGCACCATCTGGGTCAGGAAGGAATGGATGTGGTCAGGAAGGGATCAGAGGAGCTGTGTTGGGTCTTCCCAGTGACTTTAAAGAGCTGTGCTATGTGGCTCTCTACTGTCCCACATAGGTAAATGATTTACGGTGACTTAAGGGGCAGCAGACACAACAGCTCTGCCTCTCCTAAGGACTTTGATGAGGGAGGCAAAGAGTTGTCTCTTCAACTTGGCTTCCCTTTGGAGGTTCCTCAGCACTCAGGGGATCTAGAAGGTCATTCCTTCAGGGCTTTCCCAGAACTCAGGGCTGTGGCTTCAGCAGGAGGCCTTTACTCCCACAGGGTTGAAGGTTTTATTGCTAGGTCAACACCAAGGAGGTGTGAAAGTTATGGTAAATCTTGACAATGGGGTTCCACCTTGGGGAGGGGAGGGCAGGGGGACAGGAAGGGGCTCCAAGTGCCTGGCTTCTCACACTACCTGTGCACTAAGTATCTGGGATCTTGCACATTGTAGATTTGTAACTAGTGGGTCTGGCTGAGACCTGAGGCCTTTCCAACTCCCTTTGCTGCTGGAGGACCTTACTGGAGCTTAAAGCCTCTGTCCTCCTAGCTTCCTGACCCACGCATAACAAAACAGAAACCGAGAGACTCCATTTCCTGGGGATGGCTTACATGACCTCAGGCAACTGGGAAGGGTGCCTTATGAAGAGCTTTTACTTTGGGGGGATGGTGAGATGATTCAGCAGGGAAAGGAGCTTGCTGCTGGCCAAGCCTTATCATCTAAATTTAATCCATCTAACCCACACGGTGGAAAGAGATAGCTGGCTCCGGCTTAAAGTTTTTCTCTGATTTCTACTTGCAAACCATGGCAATACACACACACACACACACACACACACACACACACACACACACACCAAATAAGAAAGAAAATACATTTTTAGTTTATACAACTATATTTTTAAAATTTTTCTTTTTTTAAATTTAGTTTAATTTTATTAACATTTTTCACTTATTTTACATACCTATCACAGTTTCCCCTCCTTCCTCTCCTCCCATTCTCCCCTCCCCCAACTCTCACCTGCTCCATCCACTCCTCTGTCTCCGTGCAGAAAAAGGCAGGCCTCCAAGGGAGTCTATATCAAGTTGAGGTAGCATCCAGTTTTTCTCCCTGCATCAAGACTGAGCTAGGCAATCCAGTGTGGAGAATAGGTTCCCAAAAGCCAGCTAAGTGCCAGGGAGCCTTACAAACAGACCAAGCTACACAACAGTCACACACATTTCGAGGGCCTAGGTCGGTCCCATGCAGACTCTAGCTATTTTTCCAGAGTCCATGAGTTCCCAGGAGCTCCAGTCAGCTGTCTTTGTGAGTCCCCTCATTCCCGTCATGACCTTGACCCCCCCCCCATGCTTATACAATCCCTCCTCCTCCTCTTCAACTGGACTCTCAGCCCAGTGCTTGGCTGTGGATCTCTGCATCTGCTTCCATCAGTTACTGGATGAAGGCTCCCTGTTGACAATTAGGGTGGCCACCAATCTGATTATAGTAAATGGCCGGTTCAGACACCATCTCTGCTAAATGCTAGGAGTCTTAGCTGGGGTCATCTTTGTGGATTCCTGGGAAATTCCCAGGCATCAAGTTTCTCCCTAGCCCGGAAATGGCTTCCAGAGGTATCAGGTAAATATATTATAAAACAGCAACAACAACAACAAACCCAAAGAAGGTTCACTGCTATCATCCCCCATGCTCACTTGGGCAATTTTATCAAATTAGCACAGATGAAAGTATTTCAACTACTTTATTTATTTATTTAGCTTCAAAATACGTTTTAAAAATAGTTTTGACAGACGGGTTCATGAGCAGGTCTAAAATCAACTTTAATATGTCTGAGTGGTTTTTTTTTATTTCTTAAAGTTTCTGCAAATTAATCCACATTGCTTTTTATTTTTCTTAAAGTGTATACTTGAAACTTCCTGTACTGTTGAAGGTCGCAGGCCTCTTTTGCCCATGGAGCTAGCTGATCCGGATGGTATCGATACTATCTAAGGGTTGAAACTGTAGATGTAGGCCCCCTCTGCAGGTAGCTGAACCTCCAGGGGTCGGGGAGGACCAGTCCTCTGGGGCCGAGAAGAAGAAGCTGGCAAGGCAGTATTGGTGAGTGTATGTTTGGCATTGAAAGGAGACAGAGAAAGCCAATGATAGGCACCCAGCCTCTGCCTCTTCGGGTCACACTGACTGCTTGCTGACCCAAGTTCTGATTTATCTTAGTGTCCTTTTCTGGAAGCATAGCCGATTTGCATGGGTAGTCAGCTGCATTTTGATGCATGCGTACAGACCGATGAGTAGATGATTGATATCAATGGTCCATGGTCTTGTGTGTTTTACAGATGGGAGAGGGAGCTTGTGTAGTGAGGATGGTGGAGAAGGGGTATCCATAACTCACTTTTGCATTTCATGGGTTTGTCTATAAATAAGGCATTGTCAGTCTTTGGATGCGCTTGGGTAGCAGCCTTTGGCTAAATATGCTCCTCTTTTGCGGGGGTGGGGGGTGGGGGGGTGGATTGGATTTTTTTTTGGCTTTTCAAGACAGGGATTCTTTGTTTAGCCTTGGCTGTCCTGGAAATGTCTCTGTAGACCAGGCTGACCTTGAATTCGTAGAGATCTGCCTGCCTCTGCCTCCTGACTTCTGGGATTAAAAGCGTGCGACACCACCACCTCCCAGTTAGAGTTTATAATTTTGTACACAGTAAGTATGCAATAATTGTTTTTTTCTGAGATAGGATCTCATTATATTAGCCCTGGTTAGCCTTAAACTTTCAATTCTCCTGCTTTAGCCTCTCAGTTACTGAAATTACAGACATATGTTACCATGCCTGGCTTCAATTTTCGGAGTTTTTTTTTTACATACTTTTTGAATAATTTTTTTTCCACAGTGATAGTCCAAGCATATACCACAAAACAATAGTAGGGCGTTCCCATTCTTACAGATAGCAGGAAGGTTTCTCAGGAAGTTTGCCTGAATAATCATTCACAGTTACTTGCTAACTATTATAAAGAACACTGAAGTAATAAGATTTGGGTGATTAAAACAGCAGAAGTGTACAAGGAATGAGAACAGATGACTCTAAAAGTAGCAAGATTCTGTTTGATTAAAGCATCTAAGATCCAAGCCCTTGATTGCTAATATTTGAAGAAATTCAAGGAGAATGCCTTCCATGGATCCCGTCAGCCACTGTGTGTGGGGGGGGGGGGGATGAAGCCTGACCTTGAGTCCCGACCTTGGCCAACAACTGTTGAGGTCTTCCAGTCCCACTCAGTCCCTAATCTTTCATGTTCTGGGTTACAAAGGAAAATAGGAGGACCACTTGATCCTGCTTCTTGTCCTCCTTCTGCTAGGTTTTCGACCCCCTCTATTGCGTCCCTTCAGGTGTCCAGCATTCTCAGGTTTGCTTCTGTGAAGAAAAGGTTAGAGTGTTAGTCAGGCTCTGCCCCCAGACAGAGTGTGACAGGCATTTGTCTTATAAGGCTCTACCTCAGTGTTAGGGTGCTCTGACTCTGATTACATCACTGACACCCCCTTAGCTCGGGCAGGGCCCCATCTCTGCAGCTTTCCCCTGACCCTGGACCTCTCCTTAACTCACCGTATCATCTAAAGTCACCATCATTTGTCTTTATTTAAAAAATTATGGGGCAAAGTTGGAGTTTGTTAAGAATAGGTTTTTGTTTGTTGACTGATTGATCGACTGAGACACCAAGCTGACCTTATACTTGCTTTATAGCTCATGCTGGTCTTATGCTCACTTGAATACTCAGTCTCAGCCTTTGTGAACAGAGAGATTGCAGGCACGTGCTTCCTTACTGATCTAAGAACAGCTTGATGGGTTCTGGGAGAAAAGATCTCATGCAGCTCAAGGAAGCCTTGAATCTAGCAGGTGCTTGTGAGTCACCTCTAACTTTTGTCTTCCTGTGTCCATTTCCTAAGTGCTGGGATCATAGTCATGAGGGCATGGGAAGAGTGAGAGAGTGACTTTCAATCAGGGATTTGGTTGAGAACCAAAGATGAAGGAGACAACTTTAGAAAGAAAGGAGACCATCTCTTGGTTCAACTTTAGCTCTTTCCTGAGGTCTTTCTTCTATTCTGCTGACAAGCTGAGGCTATGACTATGTTAGGGCAATATTGGTCCTTCCAGAGTCCTATGGTAGCACACTGGATCATCATGCCAGGGCAACAGTGTCTCCTCCAGGGTCCTATGGTAGCACACTGAGTGATCGTGCCAGGGCAACAGTGTCTCCTACAGGGTCCTATGGTAGCACGCTGGTGATCATGCCGGGGCAACAGTGTCTCCTCCAGGGTCCTATGGTAACATGCTGGGTAAGTTTGTTTGGTCCAGTAACAGGCTCTTCTCTTTCCCCAAAGAGTATTTTTAGGAACTAACAGAAACAGACACGGAATTCCCAATTTATAAAGCCAATAAAAAGTGTACAATCCAAGAGAGCCACAAAGAGGAAGAAGCATCAGGGTTGCTGTGACACATCCTCACGGTGTTCTCCAAGGTCCCTTCCTGCAAATCGTTACTTGAGAACGGCATTTCCAGTTTATTCACCTTTCCGCCAGTGACACACTCATTCAGCAGGTAGTGTTGGATACTGACAGCGTGTCAGGCATGAAGCAGGCCCTGAGAATCTAAAGGAGATCAACATGGTCTATATCCAAGGAGGAGTTCACATGGGAGAAGACCTCACTGCACTGCGATGTGATGGACTATTGCAGAAAATTGGTCAGGGAATAATGGGGCCTCATAAGGTTCAGCCATGAACGTTCCACAGCTAGAAGAGGCTTGAACGAAAAAGGAGCTTGGACTTGCCCCTACCCATCTTGGACCACAGTCTCAAGGTGGAACTATGGAAATATTTTCACTATGCCTAGACATCTAACTGTCCTGGACTCAAAGCAAAAGAACACACTTGGTTTGGTGTGCCAGCTGGTTTTTAATGTCAACTTGACACAAGTTAGAGTCATCTGAGAGGAGGTGACCTCAACTGAGGAAATGTCTTCATATGATCAGGCTGTAGCTAAGTCTGTAGTACATTTTCTTAACTAGTGATTGGGGCAGGAGGGCCCAGTCCATTGTGGGTGGTGCCACCTCTGGACTGGTGGTCCTGGGTTCTATAAGAAAGCAAGCTGAGCAAGCCATAGGGAGCAAGACAGTAAGTAGCTCTCCTTCATCGCCTCTGCATCAGCTCCTGCCTCTGGGATCCCGCCCTGTTTGAGTTCATGCCCTGACTTCTTTTGATGATGAACAGTAATGCAGAAAAATAAGCAAAATAGACACCAAGTAAAACATTCCCAATTTGCTTTTGGTCATGGTGTTTCAATTACTAACTAAGACAAGTGTTCTCTGAGGTTCTCAAACAACCGCAATGCTGGGAAGTTTGTAGTGGGTTTTCAGTTTCTTGTGGTTTTCAGATTACAAGATGAATACCCTCACACAATCTGTATGTACCTGGGCCTGCTTTCCCTCATTTATAAGGTGGAAGGAGGAAGGACATACTGTATATTCCACCTGTTGAGTTGCCTCCCTACCAGTGTTCTCTACTGAGAATAAAGTGGCAGTCTTGGATCTTACTTTGAATTTCAGAATCTCAGCACTGAGGTCACCTATCTAGAAAGTTCTGTTGGTCTGTTGGGTTCTTATTAAGAAGCTGTGAAGGTTTAGAATTCCATAATGAATATTATTTTCTGACACCAGCCCTGTGAGACTAAACTCAGCACACTTGAAGCTATCACACAGTAAAAGACACAATGGTCAGCTGAGAAATTCTAGAAATATTATGTTAGAACCTGCCATTGTTCAGAAGAGAAGCCTTGAGGTAGAATGTTGGTTTGTGCAGGCCAGGAAATCTGCTGCTCAATCGCTTTGTCTCTTTTTGCTTCTTTCTGCTTAGCCGTAAAGAGGGGAGGTTAGAGCAGTAACAGCCCATGTCCAGCTGGACGCTGGTCTCTTCACTAAGTGCTACATCTATGTCCTACAGACTCAGGTCCCTTCTTCATCTTTTCTGACACATGATAAAAGAGCACTCTGGTGCTTTGGAACACCATCTATAAGACTCGGTTAGCATTTCATACCATTTCCCTCTCTAGGTGATGCCCTTGGCTGCCAGAGAAGACTGAACTCTTCAGGGGTTCTAGCAATGTGCTGTCTATATTGGTCCTTAGTGTCTCCTCCCACTTTCAAAAGGCAGTGCAGTCATGCAAGAGGTGGGTAGCCTATGCATGTGTTTGTGTGCATGTCTGTGTGCATGTATGTGTGCGTCTCTGTGTGTGTGAGTAGGGCCCATCCACCTCAGTGACAGGAGAGTGACTTTGTGCGTGTGTTTGTTGGAAAAAGGCTGGGCAGGCTGTCTGGGTGGGCAGCATGTGGTTCACAGCTGCTGCGAAACCTTCACAGACCCTGGACCAAGCACGTTTGAAAGTTGATGCCTTGCAGGGAAGGAAACCAGATCTCATTAAAACTGCATGAAGGGTCATTACCATTTACTTAACCTCAACTTGGACTATAGAGACCTCTAGGCTCTGCTGGAGCCCTTTTATTTGGGGGAAATTTAATCGCTTTTACCGCATTTTACTACCTTACCCAAGAGAGTTTTCCTCGAAAATGACAACCGTGAGAACAACATGATTTATTTCTTCTCACTACAGCCATTTTACTCAGATAAAGTGATTAGAATTTCATCTCTTTGAGGCGGGATGAAAAGTTGAAGTTCCCATTAATTATCCATCCAGAGAGTCATAGTGCTCACGCGCAAAGACGGGATTCATTTTCCTGCTAGACATGCTCTCGCTCTGTAGCCACCAGGAAACTCACTGAACAGTCCAAGCCGGCATCACATGGTCCACCACATCCATGAACGGACTGGCTGCTTTCTGCATGGCTGGGCTATGATGAGAGGCTTCTGCACACAAAGAGTTCCTTGTGTGGTCAAGGATATGGACACAGGGGTTGACCGTGGCAGTGCTGCAGGAGCTGCAACGGAAGTCTACACTGTCCTTAATCTAGTTTAGGAGATGTGAAAGAAGGCAGTCCATGGCTGGGTGGCGGTGGCTCGCTCCTTTAATCCCAGCACTCAAGAGGTAGAGGCAGGCGGATCTCTGTGAGTTCAAGGCCAGCCTGGTCTACAGAGCGAGTACCAGGACAGCTTAGGGCCACACAGAGTAACCATGTCTTGAAAATCAAACAAACAAATAAAAAAACCAAAAAAGAAAAATAACAAACCCAAACAAAAACAACAATAACACAACAAAACAATGAAGTATGGAGGAGAGAGAGAGATAGATAGATAGCTAGAGAGAGAGAGAGAGAGAGAGAGAGAGAGAGAGAGAGAGAGAGAGAGNGAGAGAGAATTATGTGAGATACATGAATGAGCAGAAGTTTGGCATGAGTTTAAAGCAGCCTGCATCAGACAGGAAAACTGTTCAGTGCCCTTGTGAGAATATGGATTTTAGTAACTGAGAAAATTTCACTCAAAATGGAATTCAGATTATGAAGTACACACACATGCATGTATATGTGCATGAGTATGTACTGTCAGGGGAAAGGCAAGGAGGGAGGGGAAGAGGCCAACAAGGCCAGATAACTGAAGGGCTCATGAGACAGCTAAGGCATTTTGCTGCACAGGCCTGGAGCCTTATTAGACTGGATTGTATTAGAGACAGCCTTACCTCTGTCTCATCGTCACTGCTATGCCTTGTCAGTCTGGGCTGTTTTCACTGTTTACACAAACCTTCCCCTAACAGGAAGCTCAAGCCCCGCATCCTAGGCTGTCTCTCTTTTAGCCACATCAGCATGCAGGTAATCCTTTTTGTACTCACAAATAATGTATTGTTTCCCTCATATCATTTTGTATTAATCATGCACAGGTTTGTATGGAAATTCAACTGGTTGTGTATGTCTTATATTTACAACAGTGTTGCTAATACTGCTCAGATAGCGAGATTTTAAAATGAAGATCTTGACAGCTGTGTGTGTGTGTGTGTATGGTCATGTAACACAGGTTTTTTTTTTTTTTTATTGGTTTTTCGAGACAGGGTTTCTCTGTGGTTTTGGAGCCTGTCCTGGAACTAGCTCTTGTAGGCCAGGCTGGTCTCGAACTCACAGAGATCCTCCTGCCTCTGCCTCCCGAGTGCTGGGATTAAAGGCGTGCGCCACCACCGTCCGGCTAGCACAGGTTTTGCTATGTAACCCAGACTGGGCTCAACCTACATAGCTCAGGTTGAGGAGGGACCTAAGATCTTCCTGTCTTGGCTTCCTGAGTGCTAGGATTATTGATGTGTGCCACCACCCCCAGCTTCACGTAGCATTTGAAACTTTTCAGGCCACATATAGTTTCTTTCATAGCCACAGACAAATACATAACAAATGGATATGCTTTGATAAAACTTTATAAAAACAGGCTGCAGGTCAGCTGTGTCCTGAAGTATGTAGTCTGTCTCTGTGACCCATGTCTCACAGAAACCAACATATAACAGATGTCTAGTTAAGATGTATGAGGTAAATACAGCTGCAAAGACTGAATGCTCTGGAGTATTAACAAGTAAGTCTTCTTTCCAGGCTTATTGTTAATGATCTTTTAAAAATATTTTACCTATTCTCCTGCATTAATCCCAAAAGTCTAAATCCTCTGTTTGAACCATGCCTTGAGCCTCCAGCTTGTGAGGGTTGAGAACACTGAAGCTCCTTGGTGAATATAGAGGTAAATAGGTAATGAGCAGTGGCTCTTGTGATAGAGACAGTGTCTGCCCCCGGGTGTCGGTGCGTACCCATGCCCACATGATGTGTGGAGACACGCCATTACGATCTCTCTGGTGCTTCGCTGTTCAGATAACTCTTTGTCTAGATATATTCTATCATTGCTCTTGGATTCTGCTTTTCTCTCTCTCTCTCTCTCTCTCTCTCTCTCTCTCTCTCTCTCTCTCTCTCTCAGCAGTCTGGTCATCACTGCTGGCATCGTCTCCAAGAAGTGGCAGGTGATCAACATGTCTTCTCTTCCCCTACATCACCAGAACCTTCCTTATGACTCCACTTGTGGCATCCTAGACTTTGTCCAGCCTGACCCTCCAAAGCCTCTAGGCTCTGCTCACTACGAGGATCCAAGGATGTTCTCATATTTCCAGGCATTCGTTCCAGCAGCAGACTGATGCTGTGGAGTATTCCTTCACTGTGTGAAGCTCTGTCACTGTGACTGATTTCACAAAAAGCAAGATGGCTAATAGCTAGGTGGGGGTACAGCAGGGGCTTCTGGACAGAGAGAGCGCTGGGGAGAAGAAAGGCAGAGTTGCCAGCCAGATGCGGAGGAGGCAGGATGGCAATACAGACTAAAGGTAAAGAAGCCACACACAAAAGAATGTAGATTTAAAAATATGGGTTAATTTAAGTTATAAGAAGTAGTTAAGAACAAGCCTAAGCTAAGGCTGAGCTTTTATAATTAATAATAAATTTCTGCATCATTTTGTGTGATCTGGTGGCACAAAGCGGGGAAAAAAATCTGTCTACAGACTGGTTTCTCAATACCTTTTGTGCCTTCGATGATTTTAAAAAATGGAGACAGGATCTTGTTATGTAGCCCTTGGTGGCCGTGAACTTGTGTCCTTTCCACTTCTGCTGCCCAAAGGCTGGTATTACAAGTATGCATCACCACACTCTGCTCTTCTTAGACCACTTTTGTGTTACTATGATAGAATATCTAAGACTTGATATTTTATAATGAAAAACCAGAGTTTAATTTGTGAGTCTGGAGGCTAGAAAGTATAGGGGGATACAGCAAGGGAAAGAGAGAGAGAGAGAGAAAGAGAAAGAGAGAGAGAGCAAGCGAGCGAGCGAGAGAATATTGAATTTTTTCTCTTATTCAGAATTCACCCCATGATAACTAACCCACTGGATAATGCCAGTTATCCATTCTGAGGACAGAATCTTCATGACGCAGTCACCCTTTGAAGGCCATATCCCATACCATTATTGCATTGGGGATTGACTTTCAGACACACGTACAGTAGTGCCATCCTATAGTCTGGAAATTGAGTCTAGAATAAATAACTGACAAGAGAGGATGAGGTATTTGTAATTGCTCATTTAGAACAATTCAAAATTTGGGATTCAAATCCACAGCTGTCTGACTTCAAATGGTGGGAAGTTTAAGGTTTAGTTTAGTTAAACTTTATTACATGGGTCAAAGATGTTTTATTTTATTTTAAAATAATTGAAGCAGAGTCTCACCCTTTAGCCCAGGCTGGTATGAAATACAATGTATGTAGCCCAGGCTGGCTTCAAACTTGTGATTCTCTCTGCCTTAGGCTTCTTAGTGCCAGAGTCACAGGCTTGAGCTACCACACCTGGCTTCACAGGTGCCTTAGGAGCTCATTTCCGCCGTGGTTCCTCGTTCCTCTCGTGTCCAGGTTGGCAGGTCACTCTATACTTTGTCTAGAGTGGTCAGCATTCAGCAAACATGTGAAACAATGGATAAAGAAACGGGTGGGGACTCGGTGGTTAAGAGCACTGACTGCTCTATTAGAGGAACCCGGGTTTAATTCCGAGTCCCCCTCAGGGCTCACAGCCATCTGTAACTCTAGTCCTAGAGGTTCCAACACTGTCTTCTGGCCTCTGAGGGCATCAGGCATGGATGTGGTGCACATAAACTTTTTTTTTTTTTTTCAAAGAAACGAGCGCAGCAAAGCTACTCTGGGCAATGGAGGAGGGGCACCCGGGGTGACTGCATCGCTCAGACACTGGCTAGCAGAATGTCAGCTATGCAGTGAGTAGGTCTAGTGTTTCTCACCAACTTCCTATCATACCCAGGCTTTATGGTAATAACTTGTGGGCTGGAGCGCCATGGCTCCTCTCCCATGGCCCATTTGAGATGTATAATGAATGGCTCCTTACATAAGGCTCCCTTGTACCGTTTGACCAAGCGCACACAACTCAGCCCCCAAAACACAGGCGCACGGCCAGGTTTAAAAACCACCAACCAACCTGTACTCAGAAACAGTCATTCATTTATCTCTGTAGGAACGGCGCGACTTCACCCCATGTTCCAAGCCAAACTGTGCAGAGTGAAAAACAAACACGGGGAGCTCGCTTGCATGATGTTTCCAGGAATCACCCTGCCCAGTAACGAAAACAACGCCCGAGTCTGCACGTTAGCCAGTTCAAGTCTGAGAGTAAAACTCCGCATCGGGGAAAGGAGGTCGATGTTATTGCACTGTTTAAAAATACAAATATTAATGAAAATTCCTAAGCAGTAGGCTAGAACCTCAAGAGAAAAAGTTCTCAGAATTTCTGTTCCAATAGCGGATGGCCATTCTAGAGGCAAGGGTGTCAATGACAGCTACAATGGTTGTGTGTGAGTGTCAAAAACTGGAAACCAAAGCATCCACTGATAGGGAGGGCTCATAAACTACAGTAGCCATGATGAGGAGCAGCGCACAGCCAGAAAAGGGGAGTGATGGTACCAGTCCGTGCTCGGCGCCCTTGTTTCTGGAAGATTGGGGAAAAAAAAAATCAACAGCACCAAACTAAGTATACACACACACACACACACACACACACACACACACACACACACGCACGCACGCGCGTGCACCAGGAAATGAGGGTGGAACTAAACTTGAGCATCTCTGTCTTTTGTGGGAGCAAACGCCCTGGATACTTGGAAGATTGCTCCTTTGGAAAGGACAGAGTAGAACTGAGAACAAGGCAGGGATTTCGGGATTGCGACCAGAGATATAAGCATGCATCTGCTTCGTAATTAGAAATTAGTGATGATTGTAAAATGCATTATGACAACGTAACTTCTTAAAAACGATCTTCTGGTTAGTAATGCGAGAATCCTACTTAGACAGTCTGGCAAATTCATGCTGGAAAGAAATGTCTCTCCCTTTGGGTGGTACCCAGGGCTGAAACCTTGGCCCTACATATGCTAAACACATTATAGGACTTACATCCTCAGTCCCAGAAAATTATGTCAAAGAAGAAAGAGTTTGTAAAAAAAAATCATAATTGTAAAGTATCGTTTTGATACTATTAAATCAGCAACAAAATGAAAGTTAGAAGATTTTCTTATGACAATTATTCAATTTAATTATTCATTCATTCACTTTTTTCTGAAATGGTGTCTCATGTAGCCCAGGCTAGTCCCCCACTTGCTCTGTAGCTGAGGCTGCTCTTCAATGTCTGATTCTTCCGTGTCTACCTGCCAAATGCTGAGAGTATAGGGATGCATTACCACACACAGCCTAAAATGTTGTCATTGGGAAGCATTTAATAATTATACTGGAGTAATAAATATCTCCCCCTAAATTTAGTAGTATTAAGAAATAGCCAGTGTTTTGTTTTATTTTCCAAGTGAAGAACAATTAAAAAGAACAATTTTTTAAAAAGTGGTAATGGGAACTTCTGCCAGTGAGAACAAAAAAAAAAAAAAAAAAGAAAAAAGAAAAAGAAAAAGTAAATTGTCCTATGATGTAGCAGACTTATGTGATTAAAATTTAATTAGGAAATCAACCAGAAGATTGAAATCATCGGGAAAAGATGGACTATGTACCTTAGTGATATAATGATGAATCAACTTTTCTGAATTAATTACAAAATCAGGAAACCCAATGGGATTTCATCTTCTTAACTCTCTTTAATTTGAAGGCATGATTTTGAATTCACGTTGATGAGAAAAATCAAGATGCTTATTTTTTTAATTTAAATTTTTTTCATTTTACATACTATCCCGGTTTCCCTTCCCTCTCCTTCTCCTGCCTCCCTCAGCTCCCCGCATCCCACCCCAGATGCGACTTCTTGACTTATGCTATTTTAAAGTACAGAGTACAGAGCTTCAAGCTTTATATTTCTATGTTCGACAGAAAAATCAAATGGATTGGTGCAACAGAATAGAATATGGCCTGCAAGTCGGTTTGCCTGATGCCTACTAATGAATGAAAAATGTCACATTCCAGTGGTGAAAGGAAAAAAAAAACAGTTTCCATTGATATTTTATAAGTTTCACCAGGCGTGAGAACTTATGCCTGTAATACCAGCACAAAGGAGTCTGAGGTAGAAGACTTTTGAGTTCAAGGCTGGCATGGAGTATGTAACTGAGTTCCACGCTAATGCGAGCTATATAATGGGATGTTGTTTCAAAATAAATAATTAAATAAATAAATAAACAACCAACTAACTGCTAAAATGAAGCCAACAAGAGGGGTAGTAGTGAAGGGGGAACATGAGCAAAGTGTACTCACATGTATGTATAAAATGTCATACTGGAACCCACCATTTAGTATACTAATTAAAATAATAAAGCTGTTCTTTAAAAATTGAAAGGCTGAGTTTTGAAGACAGAGAAAAGTGTGTGTTGGGAGAAGTTAGTTTTTGAGTCATGATTTCATTATGTAGCCCTCGCTACCCTGGGACTCACCGTGTGGATCAGGCTAACCTTAAACTCCCAGAGATCCTCCTGTTTGTTTCCCAAGCGCTAGGATTAAAGGTGTGCCTTACTATGCATGGCCTGGATGGTCAAGTTGTTGAGGGTTTCTGGGTTGTAAAATTTCAGGGAAAGGACCTGAGATTCGTGAAGCCTGCATATCTGCATGCAGGGCTTATGTGTGTGTGCTTTCTCAAATATATGTAGAATGCAAAAAGTGTTTCTTCAAAGTATATAACAGAGCAAATCACACAGTGATTCTTCTAACACCCAGCAGATCGCCTCCCTCTCTGCTCGGAGTTGTTCAGTGACATCTGTAGTTTTCTAAGCAAAGAGCAGAATCCAGTGGTCCTAGCTCCCCAGCGCTCCCTCTCTCTGCCTTCTCTTTTGCTTAGGTGACTCCAGCTTCACTGTTACTTTATCTTCAACCCACCCAGCAGATGCCAGTGCCTGGCCCTCACATGAACTCTTCCCATTGTCTCTAGGCTCTCCTCTTTACTGCCTACAGATCTCTTGCTTTTTAATAGGCTGTCCCTTTGCTGGCACTGATATATCATCTTGAAAAAAAAACATAACGTAGAGGACACTAGAAAGACGGCGCTGTGGTTAAGGGCACTTGCTGTTCTTGCAGAGGATCCAGGTTCAGTTCATGGTACACCCATGACAGCTCACAACCACCTGTAATAATTCCAGTTGTAGGGGATAGGACACCCTCTTCTGACCTCCACAGGCACCAGGCACACATGTGGTGTCCTTACATACATACAGGCAAAATACTCATGCCCATAATTTTTTTTTAAAAAAACACCCATTTAAATTAACAGCTTTCATTGTTCATCTTTAGAGATGAATGTCATATTTTGCTCATTGTCACTCAGCCTTCCTTGCCCTGGGCTGCAATAAACCCCCTTTCCTCTAAGTCCCTTCTTGTCATAGCGTTTTATACTAGCAACAGAAATGAAACTGAGAATACAAATGTGCTACTGATGCGCTGTGTGTTTGCTTTTTCTCTGTTTGCATCACCCTGCCCTTTGAACACAGCTCTTCAAGGGTAGAGACTGTGCCCAGTTCGATCACTCCTATATTCCCCGAATCTGCAGCAGTGCCTACATCTTATGTTTAGGATATTTGCTAAGTGAATAGCTGAACATATGCACTTGCGATTTGAATGTAAACTGTCACCCACAGGCTCCTGTGTTTGAACACTTGGTCCCCAGCTGGTGGCGCTGTTTGAGAAGGTTGCGGAACCTTTAGGCTGTGGAACTTCACTGAGTATGGGTCACCAGAGGCAGAACTTGAGGCTTACAACCCAGCCTCCCTTCTTGTACAACTTCCTGCTTCCTGTGTGTGAATGCAATGTGATCAGTCAGTTTCGTGTTTACGCCACCATGCCTTGTCCGACTGCTGCCAGAACTTTCTCACAATGATGAAATGATGCCCTCAAAACATGAGTTAGAGTAAACCCTTCCTTCCTTCCTTCCTCCCTCCCTCCCTCCCTCCCTCCCTCCCTCCCTCCCTCCCTCCCTGCTATTATCAGATATTTGGTCACAGAAATAAGAAAGAACTAGTTAGAATTGTTGGTACAAGCAAGAGAAAACTGTTGGAACAAAATTAAGGCTGTATCAGAGTGAGGTGGCAGCTGTATTTAACCACTGGAGTTCATACCATCACAGGAGCAATGGACTGTGGCCACAATAGGGAGGAGCTTAGTATACACTGTGAAATGGTGGCTGCTCCACTTCATCTTTTGGTTAGAGGAGAGGGCAATTCTGGACAAAGATGTGAGTAGGTTAGCCAGTAGTAGGTATCTACTTTGTACAATTAACTCTCAGTTTAGTTATAAAACATTTTAGTGCCTGTGCTAATTTTTTTTTCAACTTAACTTAGCTCTACTCATCCAGGGAGGTGGAATCTCATTTTAGAAAATGCCATCATATGCTCACCTTACTAGACCTGGATGGAGGTGGGTGGTCCTTGGACTTCCCACAGGGCAGGGAACCCTGATTGCTCTTTGGGCTGACGAGGGAGGGGGACTTGATTGGGGGAGGGGGAGGGAAAGGGGAGGCAGTGGTGGGGAAGAGACAGAAATCTTTAATAAATAAATAAATAAATACATAAATAAAGAAAGAAAGAAAATGCCATCATAGATTGGCCTATAGACAAGCCTGAGGGGCTTTTGCTTGATCAGTGATTGATATGGAAGGGCTCAATCCACGGTGGATGGTGCCAGCCCTCAGCAGATGGTCCTGGATAAGAAGGCAGGCTGAGCAAACCAATAAGTGGATTCCTCCCGGATTCTGCTTCAGTTTCTGCCTCCAGGTTCCCGCTCAAGCTCCTGTCCTGATTTCCCTTTATAATAGACTGTTATCAGGGCATGTAAGCCAAATTAGCTCTTTTGGTCATGGCATTTAATCAGAATTCAAAAATGTATAACTATGAGCAAACAATTTTGTATCAAATGGGGTCTGTCACATGCTAGGCAGGGTCTCCATCATTCAGCTATCTCCCTATTCCTGTAAAAATGTTTTTGAGACAAGGATTCACCAAATTACTCAAGCTGGGCTTGAATTCACTATGGAGCCCAAAACGATTGTACCATATATTGAAAAATGTGTTTAACTTTACTTATACTTTAAAATGATGATATACTATGAACAGTATGGTGTTTGTATAGGCATAGAGAATAGTGGAACTGAATGGAACCCGGAGGTGAGCCCTCACGTATCAAATCAAATGCTCTTTGACAAAAGTGTTATGGTGGTTTGAATGAAAACGGTCCCAGTAGGCTCATATATTTGAAACAGCAGTTAGTGAAGCTGTTTGGGAAGGATTAGGAGGTGTGGCTTCAGTGGAGTAGGTATGTCATTGGGGGTGGGCTTTGAGGTCTCAAAAGACTTGAACCTTTCCAAGTCTCTCTCTCTGCTTTATGTTTGTGTCTCAAGATGTCAGCACTCAGTTACTGCTTCAGCACCACGTCTGCCAAGCTACCTACCATGATGGTCATGGACACTAACCCTCTGAAACCGTTAGCACCAATTGAAGCACTTTGTTTTTCATCACAGCAGCAGAACAGTAGCTAAGACAGGTGGCCAAGACCACGGTGCTGGGAAGGTGGATGCGCACAGGCAAAAGACTGAAATTAGATCCCATCCTGATGCACTGCATACAAATGAACTACAGATGCTCATTATCACACCCAGGATGTGGAAACCAGAAGACCTCAGGTTTGAGGACGCGTAGCGGAGGTTACTTTCACAAAACAAAACAAAACCTATACAAACCAAAAACCCTTGTTATGTTTAGATTTTAATGTAATATTATAAATTCATTTTATTTTATTTAAGTTAATCAATTAACTTCATCCTTTCACTTTTGTGGTGCTTGGATAGAACTCAGGACCTTGTATAGTCACGGCAAGTGTTCTGCCACGGATCCAAGCCATTGATTATAAAATTTTAAAGGATTTAAAGCTTTTTAATAGTGATATTGTCAACCCCAGAAGAAGGTCTCATCAGAAACCAAGAACCCAAAGGGAAAAACCCCAAATAAATCCAACCAAAACAGTCAACCAGAAACTAAAACAAACAAACAAACAAGCAAAGGAAATCGTGAGCAGACAGTTGAGAAAGAGCCTGGAGCTGGAGTCCTCGGGATCTGGGCAGGCTACAGGTGTGTACAGGTGTGCTAGGGAGGCCAGAGGTTAAAATCTAGTTAGAACAGCAACAAAGTGATGGATAAGGAAGGCAGAGAAGGATTTTTCACAGGAGAGTCAGTTAGCATGGGAAGAGGTTACTGAGAAAGCTTGTCTAAAGAATATTGAGTCTTAGTTCACATTAAAACAAAATAAAAAACCTCATACTACTGGGGCAATAGAAATCAATTCTCAGTAAAAACTCAGACATCTAGGGACCTAGTATGGACATTTTAGCTTTTTGTGGTATTTGATGGTTTTTAAGAACTGTAATTTTCACAACCTACTGTATTAAGTAAACTGCCAGCCTCCTGTTGACCCCAAATTTGAGAGAGATTGATAACGTTTGTTAAGGCAAATTGTTGCAGTGATTAATTCTGATTGGAGACAAATAACATCAGAAGACCGAGAACATCCATAGTGATCACACGATTTCCCAGAGCCATCAGTGTGGACTGTACAATATCCCTTTCCCCACATAAGCTGTTGAGGCAACGTGTTCTCCCACGCTTTCTACACTGTGATATCATTTCAGATGTTTTCAAAGGAGGTAATGTTCTCCTTGACTCCAGTGTCAACATCCCAATCTGCAATGCTTTCCTCTTTTATTGACTCCCATGTCAAAGGTCATAGCGCTATACCATGGTAACCCCAAACTCTGGCTGTTTCTTCCACGGCACGCAGGTGGCCCAAAGGTGGAGTGACAGGCACGTTAGGTGAGCAAAGGCCATTCTGTTTACTCTACGTGAAAAGGCAGGAACCACAACTGCCTAGTGGCTTTTAATTTCCTGTTATCAGTTGTTTAAATTAAAGCTTAATCTCCAAAGAGGAAGTTGAAGGGCTGTCGTTTGTTGTTTGCCTAAGAAAGCGGAGCTGTGCTCAAAGGAAGCCCGGTAAGCAATGTACTGGATTTCTGTCCTGGTTCCCATGTGGGTAGCCCGAAGGCTACTAATCCTCCCACTTACCTTGAATCTTAACAATCATTTTGTAAAATGATTTTGTAAAAGTCTCTCATACAGGTCACTGGGAAACTCCCTGTTTCTGCTATGATAGAAGAGATATATACACATTTTTTGTGGGTGGGGGAAGGGAGTTTTTTGTATCGAAAAAAATAGTCTTTCTGGGTCATGCAAATATCCAAATAATGGCCTTTGAAAGTTTAGTTAATGCAAAATATTCCTGAAAAAGATTAGAAATGTGTAGCACAGCCAAAAGACACCTAAGGTCATGTTCAACTTCCTTAGCGATCAGGGAAATGCAAATCAAGACAACTTTAAGATACCATCTTACACCTGTCAGAATGGCTAAAATCAAAAACACCAATGATAGCCTATGCTGGAGAGGTTGTGGAGAAAGGGGTACACTTATCCATTGCTGGTGGGAATGCAAACTTGTACAACCACTCTGGAAAGCAGTGTGGCGGTTTCTCAGAAAATTTGGGATCAACCTACCCATGGACCCAGCAATACCACTCTTGGGAATATACCCAAGAGAGGCCTTATCATGCAACAAAAATATATGCTCTACTATGTTCATAGCAGCATTGTTTGTAATAGCCAGAACCTGGAAACAACCTAGATGCCC
>NW_026068106.1:2590617-2617290 GCF_014885135.2 Alexandromys fortis
CTCTCTCTCTCTCTCTCTCTCTCTCTCTCTCTCTCTTTCTCTCTCTCTCCCTCTCTCCAAACCCTGCCCTCTCAGAGAATTTCCAGCAAAGAAAAGGCCCCCAAAAGCCCAGTTCTGCATTCCTGGCGAATATTGCAACTTCCTTCACTGTTGCTTCCAGTAGCCAAGTCCCCACCCAAGCATTCCAGCTTTTGACTTGGGCACAAGCCCAGGTTGTGATAGCGTCATCACCCCTTCCCCACAGGCTATATAATCTCCCTGCTTTAGTTCAGGCCTGTGGCTTCTCAGGCCTCAGTCTCTGGGACTGGAGGACCAGCCAGGGAGTTCCTTTGCTCAAATAAGCCTGTTGTTATACTTTTTCATTTCGGCTTGATCTGGCTTACTGTGTTGGTGGAAAAATCTATTATTGGGGTACATAAAACCTATTATTTGTCTAGGCTGGTCTTGAACTTGTGGCTAATCCTCCTACCTCAGCTTCCTCAGTGCTGCAATTACAGGCATGCACTACCACACCTGGCTTAGGACTTGTTCTTTTTATAGCATTTGTGACTAATGCATTATGCTAATTATATTATCATTTAATTCAAGTTGTCAGACTCAATAGAAACGCAATAGTACAATCCATTAGAGCTGAATACTGGGATAATATTGAATCCATTTAATCTACAACTATCCCAGGAATAAGTAGCATTAATATAAATATGCTTTTCACCAGAGACATCTTGCTTATCCTCCATAAATTTACAACCCAGGGCAACCCTGCTTCTTCGACAGCTTCAATTCCATGCTGTGTGCATATTAAATGAAAGTTTGAGGACACTAGACAATAGGGAGGCTGGGACACCCAGAGGTGAAGCATACAGATAAGCTGAGCACAAAACATGACTTTACCAGCAAATTCAAACATTAAGAGGGAAATAATGTCACCCCACACAAACTTTTTATAGGAGAAAGCCAGGAGATAACACCTTAGAGCTCATTTTACAAGGCCAGGATTCCAGCGATATCAAAACCACAAAAGAGCACAATAGAAAGAGAATATTACTGCCCCACACTGTCAGTAACTAAGATGCAAAAGCCTGGAATTGCTACCAACCTGTATTCAGCACTACAGGAAAAGGGCAACTATCATGATTAGATAGGTTTATTACAGCTACCTTAGCAGGACTTTAGATAGGAATGGAGGGGATTTAAGGAGAGAAATATGATCCGTATGATTCTCTTAATAGATGCAATAGAAATATCTGCCAAAATTTAAACAAATACATGAAGGAGGAGGAGGAGGTGGAAGAGGAGGAGGAGAAGGAGAAGAAGAAGGAAAAGAAGAAGAAGAAGAAGAAGAAGAAGAAGAAGAAGAAGAAGAAGAAGAAGAAGAAGAAGAAGAAGGAGTATGAAGACGACCATGACAACTATGGAGACAACGATGATGACGATGACAACACGTATCCCCACTTCAATATATAAACTAAAGGAAACGTCCCACTTGCCATGGGACCTCTCTGAAATGTCTGCAGCTAATGTATTTAATGTTGAAATGTCAGAACACTTCACCCTGAAGTTAGGATCGAGGCAAGTATGCCCTCTCCCAGCATTTACGTTAGAGGATTTAGACTCTGCTCTCAGAGGTTCCAAATGCCTGCCACTCAGCAGGATACGGAGGGAAGGTTTGTGTGGATGTTGCCTTTATTACTGGGGCTTTCATTGCCAGGTAGCATCCATTGTACAGATAGATACCACATATTTTTGTCTACTCACTAAAAAAACACCTAAACAAGTAAGCATGAAGGTATGTAAGGATATTTATTAATATGGAAAGATAGTTTTGACCAGTTAGTAAATAAAAATAAAATACAAAATAGGTAATGCTAGCTGAACTTCTTTCTTTCTTTCTTTCTTTCTTTCTTTCTTTCTTTCTTTCTCTTTTTTTTTTTTTGATGAGGTTTTGTTTTGTACCTCAGGCTGGACTTGATGCTGGGATAGAGACAGGAGGATCTCTGGTCAATCAATCTAGCCAATCACTAGCTTCAGGTTCATGGAGGGACCCTGCCTAAAAAAGTAAAATGGAGAGTTTTTGGAAGACATTCAGTGCTGACCTCTGGTCTCCATGTGTGTATACTTCGCTGAGTGCACCGTTCCACACACATGCACATGTCTCTCTCTCTCTCTCTCTCTCTCTCTCTCTCTCTCTCTCTCTCTCTCTCACACACACACACACACACACACACACACACACACATTGAGCAAGCACATTGAAAAAGTGTTCAATATCATTAGTCATCAAGAAAAGGCTAACTGAAGCCCAGGAAGAGTGCAAAGCAATGAGAACATTCTTTTCTGGTGTGAGCAGATAATTACATAACCACCTTGGGACCTGGTAAGGTAGATTCTCATAAATAAGCAGTACTTATCAAGATTCCTAGATTAGGGATTTCTGGAGAAAAACAGAGTGCAGATCTTCATACAGATTCAGTGGGTTTAAAAGGGTGGGGCCAGAGAATCAATATTTTTAACATGCTCCCAAGTGGTGCTAATGTATTCCTGAGCACAGTTTGGACTCATTTATCATATTTAAACATGGAAGTACAAGAGATCTTAGGAAGGTAACAAACCCCTTAAAGCTGCTCTGCTCCCATCATAGGAATCAAGCCCCACCTAGCAGAGCTTGAGAGCTTGAGGTAGCGCCTGGTCACTGGGCTCCTGTTCCCATGCTGGCATGCCTACTCGTGACTAAGATATCAAACTACACTCAGAAGGCTGGGGATATTAAATCAGCTAAGAGTTGGGTTATTGGAAGGCATGTTTAAAATGCAATTTCCCCCAGTCCCTTTTCTATCATTCTTATTATTCTAGGAGCTTCTTCAATGCTTCTCCCTGTTTCCATCCTTGACAACACCTGGAACTGGTCTATTCCCATAATATCAAGGGACGAAGTAGTACAGTCAGGGGAACAAGAAGTCTTTTACCTACTTCTTATGTATCAGAAAGATGGGAAAGCCTGCTCATGGGTGTGTAGCCAGTGTAGGTTCAGAATGCCACAATAAGAAGGGTCCTGAACGTGGGACATAGGACTGTGAAGACACCTTGCAATCATTATTATGATTTTATCTTTGAATGTCTGCTTGAAATGTTTAGTGAAACGATGGTATGTGATCCAAGGCTTCAGCCTTGGAGCCTGTGAACTCTTGTTCCCCCTGCTTTCCATGGTGGTTTCTTTCCCACTTGTTCCCCAGCTTGTACTATGTGCTGTTTTTTCCTGGGCCCTGTTCTGTTGTCCCTACCACGGTTGTCAGGGATCAGGGCACTGATATAATCAAGGTCAAGAAGTCTGCATGTAACATGGGGAGAGGCCCAGGCAGCAACCTGTTGGTCCTAAGCTCTGTGTGCCTTGGCTGTTTGCTGGAATTCTGCAGCCTCAATCCAGGGCCTAAATGTGTTCAGCCAGGAAGTAGACTTTCTTTTGAGATTACCCTTCTGCTGTGGGCTCATGGGAAGGGGTGGGTCACATCTCCAGTCCTCAGCCTTTAATTTTCTTTTTGCTTTAGGTCTGAAAGGTCTTGACACTGGCCCAAAATAACCCACAGAGATCTCTGTGACCAAGAGCTACAGAGAAGTAATCAAATTCCATCGATAGTTTAACAAATGTTTACTCTCCCGAACTTTATGTGGGAACAAAAGCTTTATCCTATGTACTGCAAAGGAAGTAAAGAGTTGAGGAGAGAGTGAGGTGGGACTGGGGATGTCAGGCCCGGTATGACACAATGGTCACTGGGACAAAGTCTAAAGGGGAGAGGAGCAGGGATGCCTTGGCAGAGGCCTGCATAAATAGGAGGTGACTGAAAACAAGTTCCCCACACCAGGAGAGTGTGAGTATGTGTCTAAATCCCATAGTGATGGATTAAGCTCTTGTTTTTGGGTGATATGGAGGACTGAAGAAGAAAAATAAGTTAGGATATTAGAAACTAAGGAATCTTAAATTTGTTATATGCCTGTTTTTGAATACTGAGGTGTTTTTGTGTGCTAGAGCTCAAAAAGAGGGAATTGGGCCAGGCGGTGGTGGCGCATGCCTTTAATCCCAGCACTCGGGAGGAAGAGGCAGGTGGATCTCTGTAAGTTTGAGACCAGCCTGGTCTACAAGAGCTAGTTCCAGGACAGGCTCCAAAGCGACAGAGAAATCCCATCTCGAAAAACCAATAAAAGGGGGTGGGGATTGGAAGGGGTTTAGACTGTTCAAGGGGAGGAAACCTCCTCCAGCAATGCGAGTGTGGCAGGATGGGAGTGACTGATCTTGTCTGGCCAGCAACTGCTTTTCAAGGATACAGAGCATTTCAAAGTCAGCTGCAAGTTCTCAAGGATCAAGAAACACAGAGACTGAGGTTGGTAGAAGCTACCTAAGAAACAGGAAAGATTTGTGCAGTCTAGCTTCCCAGAGGAGTCTCTGAATTGTGTTTTCAAAACATTTATTTCATCCTGGTATGGTGAAACAGGCCTGTAATCCCAGGCCTCAGAGCCTGAGGCAAAAGTTCATGAGTTTGAAGACAGCCTGAGATATACCGTCCCCATCTCGCTTCCTCTCCCACTTCCTTCCTCCCTCTCCACCCCTCCTTGTACCTGAATGTTCCTTTTTACTTTATCTGGGAGAAAACTTTCTTAAATCAACATTGCTAGTGGAAACCCCGGTGGTTGCTAGGGTAACATTAGGATGCAGGGATTCCAGGAGTGTGCCCAGCACCGGTGAAAACATTTGGATGTTTTACTTTCTTTTTCTTTATCCCTTCGTCTTATTTTCCTATAACGTACATTCTTATCCTATACAACTATTTCAGATAGATTTTTTTGCAATAAAAAATAACTCAGGGTGTCTATGGTAAAGATGAATTTATGACTATAGCCCCCCTTATATGTTTTTGGAGTGGAGAAAAAAAATAGAGGAAATTAAACACAAAGCAATTCAAACAAACAAACAAACAAAAATCACAGACAGTGTCGCTGTCTTTCCCATCAGGTGAATCCAGCAACGAAAAAAGGGGCAGCGATTCTCAGTGAGCAACCAGAAGCAAAGCAGGGGCTCCTGAGGACCAAAGTCACCCCAGAGCCCTTCTCACAGAACGAACCATGGCAGGCTACTGTGACATCAGGACAGATTCTGTAGCTAAACCAACGCTTTTACAGTGGAAATTCTTCCGTAACTAAACAAGTTCCACGTAGCAGTAAAAAAATACCCAGTGTTGAAACCAATGCTACTGTGCCAGAAATTTCTGTACACTTCCTTGGAGCTCCCGGGGGCTTGGATTTGACTCATGGAAGATTTTAGCTCCTCTGTGTAGCCTCAAAGCTGCCACAGGAGAGAACACTCAGTATCGATGCAACTCACCTCTGTGGTAAACCAAGACAGAAAACGCTATTCAGGAGGCTGAATCGTCCAGGGCTAGCCAAAGGAGCGATGAGAGTCTGATGAGTGAGGGCAGATAAGGGCGCTTTCAGAATCAGACAGTGGGGCGAGCGTCTTTAGAAGGGGTCACATCCCCGACCGACACTGTTAGAAGACTGAGCACCCTACTTGGCTGCTTGCCTTCGCGTTGATGGAACCTCTGTGCTAATTCAACTGGATCTGTTCGCAGAAGCTCACGTTTCCTCCGTGTCGGGGATCCTGTTTAGCTCTTGATGGGAATTTTGTCTTTATCGGCATCTCTGTTCAAAATCCACCACAGAATCAAAGAAAAGAACCCCCTTGGGGTGTTTTATATCAGGTCTCAGGAGGCCCTTCTCCTCTCTCCTGGGACTCTCATCCACACACAGCAGTCCTGTTGGCTCCCGTGATCCTCATCAAAGCCAAACTCGAGAATGAAGAGATGAGCTGGAGTTTATCTTGTGCTGGAGTCACTGGCTAAGTTCTGATGCAGTTACGGGTCAGAGTCATTTAGCACAGAGGGAACAAAATGAAAGAGGCCGCTGTTCAAATCCGTGGGGCTTCCTAGCAGGCAGGCTGTAAGTGGATCCGGTCATTTATGTGCAGACCACTGAGGGGAAGCAGACAGTGGCCTTTTGAGACACACAGTCCATCCTGTTTGGGTGGTAACTATAAACTAAAGGAAATGCTTGTGTCAAGAAGTTTTGTCGATTTTGTTTTGTTTCATTTTAATCTGCAAATACGGTCGGGAGGGACAGGGCTTAAGAAAGTGTAAGAAGCTTAGGTGTGCTAAACTGTCTAGAGACATAGAAAACTTTGGGGTTCTGTAAGTCTTACCTGATTTAGGGCTGGAGAAATGGCTCAGAGGTTAAGAACACTTGTTGCTCTTCTAGATAGTTCAAAGTCGATTCCCAGCACCCACATGATGGTTCACACTCATCTGCAACTCCAGTTTCAGGGAATCTGATGCCTGCTTCTGGCCTCCGCGGGTATCGGGCACATAAGTGGTATACACATATGCAGGCAAAACACTCATGTGCATAAAATTAAAAAAACTAAATGAACAAGTGCCATGAAGACTGACTGTGAGAAATTGTGGGTCTGTGGTAATATTAAACTGGAGTATATATCCTTATTTTTCCCACCTAATGCAGTTGTGAAATATCATGAGATCGCATGAAAACTAGACAGTAGCAGATAGACTGGAATTCAATTACTATTTTCCCGGAGGTAATTTTCCAACTGTTCCCCACTCTGATGTCCCCTGACTTGCCGTCCATTATGCCCTTGGATATAGAAGGGGGCTTTGTCAGTCACAGAGGGCGGGGGGGGGGGACAATTGTTCTGATACAGGAGTAGAGAAGGGGATCATAACTTCTTAGTTTTCCTTCCTTTTCTTTACAACAGTTCTTAGAGGCCTGCTTGTGATGGTCCTCAGGCACCCCAAAATCTGATGTGTGTGTGTGAGGGGGTTGGGGAAAGCTCTGGTTCTAGAAGGATGATAAAAAGTTTCAGCTTTGTTTCTGGTTTATCCTTAACATTAGACCTCTGTAATAAAAAAAAAATCTGGCTTCTCTCCTCGTCCTCTTCCTCCTCTTCCCCCTCCTCCTCTTTATCCTTCACCTTCTCTTCCCTTTTCCCTCCTCTCTACTCTTCCTCCTCCTTCTTCTCTGACTCCCTTTTCTTTCACCTTCCATCTACTTCCCTTTGTATAAGGTTTCAGATGTGATCCAGTTAGCTTTGAATGTCATATGAAGTCCAAGCTGACCTCATACTCCCTGAGTGCTAAGATGCCAGGTATATGCTACCATGTCTGGAAAACAGTGATTCTATCTTGACGTTTGGCTACTGATAGACTTCAGGCCCTCTCTTCTCTTTAGCCTCATACCTGACCCCAGACGACATAGAAGCCTAGATGCTCCCTGGCTCTGGTGAAAAATTCAAGCCTGAAGACTCAGGACACATGCTAGGGCTCTGACCCTGCCTTGCTTTTGAACCACCACAAAAACCAAGCCACTCTCTGCTCTTGGCTACCCCAGACATGTTCAGAGCATCATTCTACCCAGAAAGCTTCCCTGGACTCTCTCACTCCACAGGGAGAAAGCTTTAATCTCAACATTCAAAGCAAATTTGGAGTTCAGGGTCCATCATTTTCTTCAAGTGGCATCAACACCTTCAAGAGGAGAAATACGGCCAGCTGGGAACTGCAGAGCACACAAGAGTAAAATAGAGAAACTTCAGTGAGTCAGAAAGAACCAGAGAGAATTCAGAGAAGGAGCCAGGAAAGTTACTCACCAAAATAAACAGGAATTTGTGCCTATTCTCATAGGTGGGCATACTTGGATCTGACCACGACCATCATACACTACAAACTGAACCTGGGAGAGGTCCCTGCCCAGATGCCTGATGCTACTAGGTGACATATACATCCTCTAGACTGGAGAAAGATGTAAGGTGCCTAACCAAGGCTTTCAAAACAGAACTGGCAAATGGAAGCAGAGAAGAGAGAGCTGGGCATGGTGGCTTGGACCTGCAAGTCTACCACATGGGGCACAGAGGCAGGGGCATTGCCTTGAATTTGAGTTCTAGTCCAGTTTAGACTACAAAAGAGACCCTACCCAACCCCTAAACAACAATAAAATAAAAAATCAAAAGTAGAAGAAATTCTTGGGAGGAGAATGAAGGGATCAGCAGTTTGGGGATGGTCATACAGGCTCGGTCCATCTGCTGGTAAACCCGAGTAGTGCAGCAGCAAACACGGATGTGCAGGACCCTCTGTGATGTGAAGACTTAGGATGTAGAGTCCTCGGGTTATGCACACATGTAACGACTTAGGCTGTAGAGTCCTCGGGTTGTCCACACATGGGATGATTTAGGATGTAGAGTCCTCAGGTTGTCCACATGTGTGATGACTTAGGATATAGAGTCCTCAGGCTATCCACACGTGTGATGACTTAGGATGTAGAGTGCTCTGGCTATCCACAGAGAGTATTATTATGAGAGTCCTGGCGGTAGTCTTTTGAGGACCCTCCACACTGACTTCCATTGTGGATGAACAGGTTTATATTCCCCCAGCAGTGGGTATGGCTTCTCTCCCCCACATCTTCCCATTAGGTGTCATTTGTTGTCTTGGTGATGTCACTATGACTGGGGTAACATGTGATCTCAGAGCAGTTTTTTTCCACCGTTGTTTTCACTTTATTTGTACGGAAGAAGGAACAGGGTGGGTATAAAAATAACAGCAAGGATGTTTGAATAAATCATAAATGTCAGGCAGTGGTGGGGCAAGCCTTTAATCACAGTACTTGAGAGGCAGAGGCAGGAGTATCTCTGAGTTCGGGGCCAGCCTGGTCTACAGAGTGAACTCCAGGACAGACTCCAAAGCTACAGAGAAACCCTGTCTCAAAAAACAAAATAAAACAAAACAAAAACAAAAAAGAGAGAGAGAAAAAGAAAGAAAAGAAAAAATCATAACCATTCATACCATGAACAGTTTATTAAAGAAAAACCCTTGTGTTTAAACTTATAGTTTAAATGAAATTTTTTCATCTTGACTGACATTGCTCCCTCCAAGAGCCAAAGACCACTTACCAAACCCCAGTACAAGGTGTGTGAAGCTGTCTTTTGAGTTGTTAGTCAGTATTGTCTAAGAGACTCTCCAAAAAACAGTTCAGACTATTGATATTGCTCTTGGTTGCACCCTGGAGGTGGAAGGTAAGTCCCTGTTGATGAAGACACCGTGCTCTTCAGACAGAGCCCAGAGGTCCTCGAGACAAAACTGTCCTTAATTCCTCCCCCCGCCATGAGGATTAGTTTTCATGACCAGAAGGCACCGTGAAACCTTCCAAAGGAGGGAAGCAAGCAACAGTCCCACCCAGCTATGACAGCCATGAACCACCTAAGGTTGCAGCAATGGTACACAAACCTTGGAGGTAACCAACAACTCTCTAGTTGGACTTAAGACCTGCTTACCAAGAAGAAAACCATT
Organism: Alexandromys fortis; assembly: GCF_014885135.2. Classification (NCBI taxonomy): domain Eukaryota; kingdom Metazoa; phylum Chordata; class Mammalia; order Rodentia; family Cricetidae; genus Alexandromys; species Alexandromys fortis. The sequence continues at coordinate 2,600,013 of NW_026068106.1, forward strand.
CTGGATACTGGAAAACTAGTCAACTACCCAGGACTAATGAATTTTTGAGAAAAATCTGCAACCATCCCTTTACGGAACAAGCACCATCCCTTACTACATTCTAAATACTGGTCATTCTACCCATAGAGAAGTGTAGTAGTCCTCACCCTTCATCAAAGAAACTTCTCTTGGCAAAAGATGGAGACCATTACAGAAAGCCACAGCCAATCACAATTGGATCCTAATCCCAATATAATTCCCATACCTAAGACTGAGGGAAAACTTCCGAAGAAGAGGTGGAAAGAACCAGAGGGTCAGGAGTTTGCTCTGAGACCTAGTAATGAAGAAGCTACATCTATAAAGTGTGTAACTTTTTTACTATTATCTCAATAGTTATAGTATTAACTCAAAAAGAAAAGAAAAAAATTAAAAAAAAAAGATTTGAGGTTGAAAGAGTTGCCTCAGGGGTCAAGAGAATTTGTTGCTCTTTCAGAGGACCAGAGATTTTTATTTTTAATTTTTTATGAATTCTTTGAGAATTTTGTGCACACAGTGTGCTTTGATCATATCCACTTGCTGCTTCTCCTCCCAGAATCACCCCTACTTTTCTACCCCTCCCAACTTAAAAAAATAACTGATTGGCTTTGATTTGTGCAGCCAGTATACTGATGGGTGTGCAGCCATTTCTTGGAGTGAGGCTGTCCTACCAGGGGCAACACCCTTAAAGAAAACTGGCTATCCCTCCTGAGAAGCCATTGACACCAAGGAGCGCTCAGCTTGTCCTCTAGGGGTGGAGGCTCCTGAGTACCTGCCTCCCCACCATGTTGGAATGTTGACTAGATTGATCTTGTATAGGCAATCACATCTGATGTGTCTTTGTGAGTCCATGTGTTCAGGACATGGCCCTGTCATGCCCAGAAAACACAATTTCAATCTGGTCATTCCCTATCTCTGACCCTTACAGTCTTTCCTCATCCTTGTCTGTGAAGGTCCCACAGCCTTTCCTCACGAATTTGGTAGCTATGTTTTCTAGTTCTGTGAAGAATGTCATTGGGATTATATTGACTATGTGGGTAACATAGCCATTTTGCAGCATTAATTAAGCCAATTCGTGAGCAAGCATGGTCTTTTCATCTTCTTGTGTACTCTTCATTTTCTTTCTTCATTGTCTTAAAATTTCCACTGCAGAGGTCTTTCACTAGGTTGGTTTATTTCTTGGTATTTATTTTTAGACAGCATTTTGAATAGAATTTCCCCCCAATTTCTTTTTCATCAGGTTCATTATTGGTAGAGGAAAAGCTATGGGGTTTTTGTAGGTTGACTTTGTTGCAAAAGTGTGTGTTATATCTAAGGGTTTTTTGGTCTATTCACCCAGTCTGATTCCTATATAATTCAGCCATTTTGGCTACACTGGCCTCTTGATCTCTTGGCTTGGGCCTCCTCACTTCCTCAGTGTCTCCTTTCTTGCTCTACCTCCCCGTCTTTCCTGTCATGGTCCAGTTTAGTCTGCCAGCCACGTTCAGCTGGACTCTTCCCTCTGCCTGTTCTCTCTCTTACATTTACAACGAAAGTCTTCACACTTTAGGAGTAGTCTGTCCCCCTCCTTTTATTTTATTTTTCATTCAGTGTGAGCCTCCTGACATTGGTGCTGGGAACCGAACTCAGGTCCTCTGGAAGAACAGAGTGTGCTCTTAACCACCGCACTGTCTTTCCAGCCCGTCTAACTCTCTAAGACTAGCCGGAGCTGACCCAGTTTCTGTGAGATAAATCAGAGCCCGCTCAAGGCATTACAGCTGTGTTAATTCCACAACACACCTGGGCAGCATTTCCGATGCCTTTAACATTCTCTTCCCTTCTTTCCAAGAATCTTCTTAGAGATTCCACTTGGAGCTGTTATGACAAGCAGCCTGCTACATCACGCCATGAAAATCAAGGAGTGGGAACAGGGTGGAATCTTTTCTCTCATTGAGCTTTTACCAGACTGGACCTCAGTAGTAACTCCTGTTGCAGAGACGGATGCTTCTAGACATTGTTTCTTTCATTCTTACTTCCTCTAAACTTTCTCCTGGGATGCCTCCCTTTAGATTAAAACCATTCTTCAGTGCATTAGTGGAATACTATAGGGAGGAGAAGCTTTATCAGAGGCGATGATAGGCTTTTCCTTAAGGATGCCAATCTTATTGCATTGGGATTACTTTGCTAAAAAAGACTTGAGGGAGAAAATATAAATTGTCCATATACATCAGCTTTTCTTCCCCACCACCTGTTTTTCTGTGTGATGTTTATATTCTGAGAGTCACAACAACAGCCGCAGCTCAGTGGAGACAGCACACCAGGAAGTTAGAGTTGCCTTTAATGTTTGTTTCTTATTTTCAATTTTCATTTCTTTTGCATTTTCAATTATATTTTATTCATTTTATTTTCATTTATTCTGGATAAGATGAAGTTATGTTGCCCATGGGTGCTAGTGGATGCATGTAGTCCACTAGCCATGATTCTTTTACTTTTTACAGTTAACTTTATATATGTATATATTTATTATGACTTCGTGTGATAGCATGTGTGTGGGTATACGCATGCCATGGTGTACATGTGGAGGTCAGAGGACACTTTCGTGGATTCCACTCTCCATTTTCACCCTCATGTGGGTTCTGGGACAGAACTCGGGTTATTAGGTCGTGGGGCAACATCTTCACCCACTGAGCGTCTTTCCAGCCCCACCTCTTACTGCTAAACAAAAGTGAGGGACCATTTAAGAGTGATGCTCCTCTGGGCTTGTATGTGCACAGACACATAGAGCATTGAGTTCAGTGTATGACAACCAATGAAAGGCAAGCTGCGCACAAAGATTACCCTTCATCCCATGATGCAAAGTTTCCACTCAGCAACATCTGGAGATGGCAAAGTCCCGATGACTTAAGTAGATGACTCAGGGACAGGAAACCCTGATCAGCCAAGATCCTTTATGAATACAGCTTGTTACTGAATCTGTTCACTCGGCTTCTAATCCACAGTCCCGCAGCCCCAGGAACTCTTAGTTTCTTTCCACCAGTTACAGAGCCCTTTCCCCAACAGCACCTTGGATCAACCCATTCCAGGGATCCAGTGTGAGGTTCAAATATGTGGTCCACCTGGATCATTGCCTAGTGGCTCCCTCTCAGACTTCAAGTTTCAATTAACATGGTGTTTCTGCCCATGTTCCTTATTCCACAGCCTGTGAATTGACATCCTGTTCAGGCCTGAATCCTATTCCAGAGTGAATAGAAATATATCTGTGAAATTAATAATGGACCCTCAAGATCAGAACTAGGTGCTTTCTTTGGCCAAATACCGTGCTATTGCTCTAGAGAGTGAAGAAGATGATTTTAGTTAAACCCCATATGATGATCAAATGTGGCAATGCACTGTGCTGAGAGGACCCCACGGATGAAGTTAACAGTGCACTTGCAGGCCACCCTGCTGTGCACTCGGGCTGCTTGTTTAACAGGGGTTAAGAGAATCAACCTTACTTGCCTCGGATTTGCAGTGGGATCACCTTTTCAGCCTGAGCTAGTACACAGCTCTAATCTGTATTTATGTACTCTTCCATCCCCGACCTAGAACCAGGCATGCGTGTTCTGATGGTCATTTGCTGAAAGCAGCAAGAATAGAGGTGGGAAGCAATCTTGTAAAATGAAAATCCGCCATAAATGCTGAACGCGACATACAGATATAGCTTGATAAACAATGACGTTTGTTATCTGTGTCAGTTGGAATCAATCGAAGCCAGTGACATAATCCCTGGCAAAATACTGCTCAAGGTTTCTGTGAAATGTCCCTCGTTCCTTCCTCATGTGATGTTTTTCAGTATTGTTCAATAAATACAGAGTGAAAGACTTTGCTAGGAATGTCACTCAGACAGACACATATCCCCACATTCCGCAGACAGGAACAGGGTCAGACAGGCACAGGGTCACAAGGCAGCCTTCTGGCAGGCACAGATTCATCTGACCTACACAACAGACAGATAAGAAGGAGGGAGACATGAGGATTCTGAAGCACAGAAACAAAATCTGGGCTTGTGCTTGGTTAAATGACAGAAGGGACAGTGCTTTGATTTTGTTCCTTAATGTCACCACACCAACACATTATTGGTAACTTGGAGTTTATTATTATAATGCATTCAAACTGACTGAATTTTGGTACCTCATGTGAGGATTTTTTTAAATGTGTTTAATCCATGTAATCAAACATTCAGAGTGTAATTATATCAGCCACATAGATTCGGAAGCTGCTTTCTATTTGTGGCGTGGAGGCTTCTCATGTAAAATTTTAAGCAGACAGGGCACTGAGCCAGCTACCACCCAGGTCCTGACAGTCGCTCTGTCCATCCTCCTCTTTGGACTGCTGACATGCCTCTGTTATGAGTTGGTTTGAATGACCAACAGATTAATTCATTCATTTGGTATCTTTCATGCATTCATCGTCCCAAACTCCTTATCTAGATGTTAAGCTCCTAGAGAACAGGTATCACTCACTGTGTTAATAACAATAACAAATATTGATGTGTATTTCCTTCTGTGTATCCCTAATGGTCGGTCAGTGCTTTCCTTTCTAGGAACTTGTGAGAGACCTATGGCTGCGAACGACCACAGATTCTGCCCGTGCTCTTCCTGAACCCGGATCTGATGCTTCTTTGCGGGATCTAAGGAGGGCTGCTTGTTCCTTCCTCTGTAAGATGAGATGACAGTGACACCTGCCTCGGAGGGCTGTGAAGGGAACAGTTGCTACCTGTAAAATATTTAAGGTGACTGGAACGCCAACCATGTTCAGCAGCAGCTGCGGTTCGTATACCATTAGTGCTTATCGGAACGTTCGATCTCCGTCCTGAGAAAACCTTGACCAGGAAAGGACCCACAGCCTTGGCTAAAGTTCCGTGCTAGTCAAGATGTCTGGTTGAGGGTAGAGGGTCAGGCCTGTTCCGGTCATTTCATACTGTTCTGCTTAAAGTTCCATCTTTAAAAAGATTCTTGTAATTTCTTTCTTTCTTTTTTCCTTGTACAGAACTTCAGAAATTTGTATTCTGAATGCAATGAAGAAATCTCTCACCCCCTCCGTTTTTTTTGCATAGTCTCCCCCCTCGACCTACCATATTTTTGTTTTGTTTATTTATTTACTTATTTTGTTTTTGCATAGCCTTCCACGCAGACCATTATTCTTCTATCACAGAACTGCTAAGGAATCGCCCTGCTCAATGGTGCACTGGCCTCTGGCGCCCCCTGTTGCCTCGCCGAGGGAAATGCAACTGAATGAGAAAAGGTTCATTATTGGATCCACGAGGTCCTAATATAAATTCCATGCAAATGTACTACACCTGAAATTAGATTTATGTTAACCTTTCCGTGGTCTCTCCAACTTAACTTTTGCCTCTTTGTTTTTCTTTTGTAAGATTTGTTTTTTCTTAATCGGGCCTTTTTTGTGTGTATTTTTTTTTTTTTCTTTTTCTCTTGAGTTTTGGCTGTTTTGCTCTGATTATTTAAAACGTTGTCTTATGTTTGTCTCTTTTTCAGTTTGGCAAAGCCCAATAAGGTGTATGGCGCAGCCAGTGACCGCGTCCAGGGCATCTCCAATGAGAGTGGGGTTAAGTGGCCCTCGTGGATGTCCCACAGGACGGTGACTTCAGGCAGGCTAAGGAAGACGCAACTGGATTTAAAGCAGGTACTTGCGGCAGACGGGTGCTGCCGTGCGTCTTGGGCAGACTGAAATGACCAGAGACCTTTGAACCGCCAGGATTAGCTTCCTCTTGGGACCCCAGAGACCTTTGAACCGCCAGGATTAGCTTCCTCTTGGGACTAATAAACTCAGCACAATCCCTTTGGAATGCTGAGAAGGTTGGACAAGAGGCCCTACGGCAGCAGGACTATGTTGGGAGAAGCATCTGCGCTAGTTCGATGTCAGAAGCAGGTGACAAACGAACAGCCCACAACAGTGACCCACCAAGAATCCGCAAGAAGTGGCAGCAGTAGGCTACCTGCCTATCAGGACTAAAGACACCGCACCTGAGACCAGACAGAGACGGCCCAACAGGCGATCAGCTGCAGGGTCTGAGAGGAACAGAGGCATCATGCAGCTGCGGTATTGGGGGGTGGAATTTGGCATGATTCTGGAGCCTCCTGAGGGAAAGGGCTAGTGGACTGACCTAGAGGGAGCCCAGGCAGGTGGGATCTGGGTCCCCAAAGGCTTTCTACAGCCCTCAGCCCTCCCGCCATTTGCTTCTCCAACCTCCAGAAGACGGTTCTCTGGGGGCTACTTCTGGGATTCCCAGGAAAAAAGGAAACAGAGGAAGCCTGGTTTTGTAAGAGGGGTCTCAGATTAACCTCCAGGGTGCCCAGGGCCAGCACTGTGGATAGGCTCTTTCCTTGCCCTCTGGAAACAAGGTAGTTGGACACTATGCTGACTGCTGCACATGTGACTCTTAAAAAGACATTCAAGTTGTATTAGTGCTCCTTACAAGGAAAAAAACTGGTGTGCGTATTTCATATCATCCCAAACAGGGCACTGATTACAGACCAAAGAATAGAGTCTACCAGTGTTTACCTTGGTGAGCCAGTGAGTCTTTTGGGGTCACCTACAGGAGTGAGTAGCAATGATTTAGAGTCAGCTGCATCAGCCCAACTCACTACTTGTGAAATGAGTTTTTGGAGTTCTTTGTATGACTTGAAAGCAGCTCAACATGCTTGAGACTCCCCTCTTTGTGGCAATCCTTATTGCTTATATAACCTTCATGGCGGGGGGGGATGAATCTTTGTGAATCTGTTAAGTTTCAGGGATTTTCTAAGACTTGTGAGTTGCTTACTGAGTAGTCTTGAGCATTCTTTTAGAATGTCCTGAGTCTTAAAGGAGCCTTGCTCCAGGATACAGTGTTTCAACTCAGAGGATACTGTTACACATCACTGAACATTAGTTAAAAATGAGGGTAGGCCTGGGCAGTGGTGGCACACGCCTTTAATCCCAGCACTCGGGAGCCAGAGGCAGGAGGATCTCTGTGAGTTCCAGGCCAGATTGGTCTACAGAGTGAGTTCCAGGACAGGCTCCAAAGCGACAGAGAAACCCTGTCTTAAAAAAACAAAACAAAACAAACAAACAGACCAAAAAAAATGAAGAGGGTATTGAAGTCTCCTACAGAATTGTTGTATTAGGGCATGTCTCACTTTTTTCATCCTTTAATGTTTCCTTATGAAATTAGGGCTCCACTGTGTGGTGAATATATATTTATGATTGTTATATTTCTTGAAGCACTTGTTCCCTTTATTAATAATGTAGTATCTACTTTATCTTTTCTAATTTTGACTTGAAGTATGCTTATCAGACATCAGACTAGCCATGACAACTTGTTTTTTACTTCCATTCTTTGACTTTCAACCCATAGGTGTCTTTACCCAAAAGGTGTGTTTTTTTGGAGACTATATATATTTGTTTTTTTTTTTTCAAGATGGTCTTTTTTCAAAGCTCTCTGCGTAACTTTAGCTGTTCTGGAACTCACTTTGCAAAACAGGCTGGCCTTCAACTCAGAGATCTGCCGGCCTCTGCTTCCCAAGTGCTGCGATTAAAGGAATCTACCACCAGCCGAATGCAGTTTTTTAAGTCCAGCCAACCAGTCTGCGTGTCTTTATTGGTAAGCCAAAGTCTTACCAATAAAGGTTATTATTAAGAAGTGGAATTTTATTGGCTGGATTATTTTTCCTTTTTGTCTCCCCTTTGCTGGTTTACTGTGTGGGGCACACGCGATTGCACTCTGGTTCCCCTTGCCCACTCACTTTCTCATTCAGTTCATCCTCTCCTGTGCTCTTGCGATCGAAGCTTCCTTCTTCTTACGTGTACAGCATCCCGGAGACTACTTTCTGCAGTGTCAGCTTGGTGGACAGGAAATTGCGTAGTTTGCACCTGTTTTATCAGTTTATAAAATACAGTTGCTGGCTACGGCAGTTGGAAGTTCAGCCTGAGAAAATTCCTCTTCCCCATATGTTCGCAAGTGTGCAATTCCCACAGCGTACAGAGAGTTAAAAAAATGACTTCAATAAATGTGCCTTCAAGAGAAACAGCACGCGCCCGTTTCCAGCTTCCAGTTTTTAGTAGCGAGGTGAAAAATATCTTGGAGCAGCTAGTCTGAGACACAGTCTTTTAAAAGGAAAATTGCGTTCCCGGAGGGGAAGGTATTTATTTATTCAGATCAGATTGTTGGAACAATGAGGAATTCGATGAAGGTTTGCATTTTATTTTTGAGTGGGGAAACTGTTCTGTGATTCTGAGGGGAGAGAGAAGGCTGGGGTGAGGGGGGACATAGCAGGGTGGGAAGGAGTTCCCCGAGAACTCAGAAGCAAACAGCAGGACGCTACTGCCTCCACATCCCTGTGTCTTCCAGGGTTTGGTTAATCCCCTAGCACCAGTTTAGACTTCCCAGTTGTCAAAACACAGACATCTTATTTCCCCTAAATACTCTCACTGTGGAAGGAATGGGTTCAGCAAACGAATTCACAAGATGTAATGTATGCGTTAGATTTGATTGTGGCTGAAACCCCCAGAAGCCCGGAGCCTCCCTCAGTACCTGGACTGCTATTGCGTAATAAAGAGCAGAGGGTTTGTCCTGCTTACTATTTTCAGCCTAGAAGGCAAAACGGAGCCGCGTGAGAATTTACCAAGTGGGACGATTTCCTGTCAATATAAAGTTCTTTTCTGGGAACAGATTCCCCTGCACTCCCAAGATTCAAAACGTTTCCCATCTCTGGCGTTCTTTACCATTCATCCTGGACGTTCAAGGCTGGCAGATCTGGTCTCATCAAAAAAGCAGGATCTTGATGTCACGCCCACATCTGTCAGATCCAAGAGACGGTAATCTGTAAGGGAATCGGGCTTTAAACCACATCAGGTGGACGCTGACCTGGAAATCGTACTTCACCTCTTGGAACGTCGGTTCCCTCCACTGAAAACAGGAACAATTTATAGACAGCGAGTGCGTTGTTTGGCTTTGGTAGCGGTTCCGCCAGGGTGGGTCCCCCAAAACAAAAACTTCTTTCCTGCTAAAAGTCTTTTTTTCCGTCTGGGATCTAGTTGATGATGCACTAGATAACGCACCCGCTGCAGACGTCAGCCAGCCCGGCAGGAGGCAGCAGGATCCAGGCTGGATCTAGGAGAGAGTTGCCTGCACGGACTCTCTAGGTTGCCGGGTGGCACCCACGTTCCTAGACAGAACTGAATTTAGTGAACTACACATGCGCGCTGCTGGACGCCGGCCCGCAGGGTAAGAGGGGGCTCCGCCGGAGTGCGCCTGCGCTGAGATTGCTTCCGGAATGAGGTACTGCGCTTGCGTGTAGTTCTTTTCCCGTCCGTGGTTTCTTTTCCCTCTTTAGCCTCAGTTCAGGCCCAGGAGAGCCGATGATTGTATGTGCATCCACAGGGCAGACTTCCCTACCCTGTATTTCCTTGCTACGGTGCAGAAATAAAGGCCTTCGCTGTCCCTACCCGACTGTAAACCATGGTGCCAAGATAGTTCCCCTATGCCACCTGCGGACGTTCTGATTTTCTAACTTCTCACAGACGTTAATCTCCCAGCCACACGCCCGGACTTCCATCCCCTGAAGCTGGAGTTCTGGTGAAGGTTGCAGGTTGAGCTCATGAATTCTGATCTTCTCAGCATCATACAAAACGTCACTGGAAAATGACCTCAAGGGAATGTAATGGTTAAAGCCTTAGCATGCAAAAAGTGCACATAGAAAGTTAGAGCGATTCCAGAATGTGCCTGTTTTTCACAGCCTCTAAGTAGTTGTATCCGTTTGAAGCCAGATGTAGTCACATCTTTCTGGCTTGTCTTAGGCCTGGGCACAGCAGTCAGGGGTGGCTTTTACTGTCCTTCCTCTCATCCAGGCACCGATCGTTAGAGTTAAAGTTTGTCTGAATAAATCACAATCTTCTTATTGGAAAACCCGTACGTGCATCTTTCCAGAACCTCTCCCCGGGGAGAGTCACAGTCACAGGCAGGACCCGGGGATTTCAACGTGGGCTTGCTTTGGGGGGACCAATTTAACTTACCCTCCATGTGTGGAAGAAGGAAGTTGTTGGCAGAGTGATGAGTATTTGGGGGTTTATCATTTTGTTTGTTTGTTAGAAATTTGCTATAGACATTTAAAGGTGACTTTTAAAATGGATTCACTCCTTTTCATTTTCTGCATATGGATGTTTACCCCGTGTATTACCTGGTGCCTGCAGAGAACAGAAGAGGTTATCATATCCTCTGGAACTAGATTACAGATGGTTTTGAACCACCATATGGTGCCCGTTCCAGGCTCTCTGAAGAAGCAGCCAAGCTCCTGACTGCTGATCCATTCCTCTTGCCCCCGAGGTTAACATTTTTGTGCTGTGTCTGTGGTCAGGCTGTATCCCAAACTGTTAGCCATAAGTTGGCTGAGATCCATTAGCCTTGACCTGTTTTGAAATCCCGTGCAGGTTAGAATTCCTGCCGGTCCTGCTGACCTTTGGCTGCTTCAGTGTTATTTGTGTTTAATGGTAGTGAGTAGCGGCAGCAGGCAGGTGGGACCGGCAGCAGGTGGCGCCCTCTAGTGTTACGGCTCCTGTATAGCTCTAGGAACTGAGAATTCCTCAGCTCTTGACTTCTGGGCCCAAAGTATTTGAGACCCTTGTGGTTGAAAACTAGACCACTCTCCGGAGCTTTTCTAAGTGGCCGGGCTGTGGTTTTTATTCCATGACCCTTTTAATGGTCCGCCCGCCTTCAGTTTCTGCATTCTGGAGCCCCCACTCCAACCCGTGCCCAGTCCTCCTCCCTGCTCTCGTTTTGAGACAGGATCTCAGGTAGCCAGCCCATGCTGGCCTTGAACTTGAGCGAGCCGAGGGTAGCATTGAACTTGTGATCCTCCTGTTTCTACTTCTCAAGTTCTGGGATTGCAGGACATGCAATAGCAGCCCAGTTTTATGTAGTGTTGGAAATTGAGCACAGGACCGCGTGCCTGAGATCAACATTCTACCCACTGAGGTCCAGCCTCAGTTCATCAACCTCACCCTTTGTCCCGCCCACGACTTTAGTGTTTGCCTTCTGTATTCCTACCACCCCTTTTCTTGTTGTCCCAGCTGTCCCCTTGGACTCAGGTCTGTGTTTTATTGCCACGATGGAGGAGCTACCACCACCCCTTCACCGCCGCTGCCGCTGCTCTTACAAAACAACTGGTTAAAGGCGCCCTCTCAAAGTTGCAATTAAAGCTTGAAAGGTTTCAGTTATATTTTGCTTTGTCTATGTGATGGGCTTCTTCAAGAACCTAGATGGTATGGTTTTTCACGAAAGCAGTACAGACTACAGAAAGTGTGAAGCTTCTATTTTGAGCTTCGCTTGAAGGCCATGTTTGTAAAGAGCAACTGTGGGTGACCTGGAAAACTTTCTTGCTACATTGTTGGACAAGACGCAGAACTTCAAGTCAAAATAAGAACTTCAGACAAACAAATAGTCATCATCAATATAAGTCTGTCTCAAACATTGCATGGACCATACTAATATCAAAGGATCGTTTCTCTGAAATATTCATGACCACGAGTGTCCAGACTGTAATCTGGTCTGTGTAACAACTATTGCATGTTTTCCCTTTCCTGGCTGACTCACAGAACCTTCCCCACCTAGGACCTTTGTAGACATTGTTGACTCCCATCAGCCTGTCTTACCTTCAGGTGATATCGTACTGAACTCCTGCAACTTAGACTTTCCTGGGATTCTTTTGACATTACTAATTTAATATCAGTTTCTACCATAGACTTTGGGCTCATATGAGCTGTGCCTTCATCTTTTGTGAGTTAAGTCTCCATAGATTTGCAAAAGCCGCGGGACACCTCCCTCTCCCTGAGCGCTAGGCAGGTGTTAAGCACCATTAGAGCACTGTTAACAATCAGTGATAAATGCTCACAGTAACTCCTTCAGGTTCTTCCTGGAAGTGCACCTTCTCGTGCTCATGTTCTTGGGAATAAGCAGAGACTCTGATGTCTCTTGCTGCCCTGGCTGCCTTAAACAAAAGCGCTGTCAGCTGAACAGCCCGCCGAAGTCTTTTATACCAGCGCTCCCACTTTGAATTCTCTACAGATGCCTTGAGGAAACCACACAAGAATTGCAGCAACCATTCCCACCTAGGCCAGAGAGGAAATATCTCCCCCTTGTGGCCTAGCAGAGGGACTGCTGTGGCTGGCGCACGTGAGACGATTGGTACAATCATAACCCTTCATTTGCACGTGAGGTCCGCTTTAATTTGCAGGCTTTCTTCCGGACACATAACTGGATTGTTCACTTGGAGATTTGTCTGTGAGATGTTCTCATGTGCTGCCCATCTTGTGTTAAAATATTAGGGTCAACAAAAGGCTCCTCTTGAGTGGTCTTTTCCGGTCTGTGTAGCATGGCTGAACTGGTCGCAAACAATCAGCCTACATACCAGCGGCAGTGAAGTGGAGGCAGCTGAGTGGCTGTAGCTTGGCCGGTGGGGTGGCTGGACAGCTGCCTGACAGATGAGGAAAAGGCAGATCAGGGAGTGTGGCGAGTGTGCCGGCCCCCATCCCAATAATCTCGACACAGTGAAGGACTGTGTGCATTAATCTCAGACCTTAGTGGAAGTGCGCTGCCCCGCCTCTGGCCTTAGTGAAAATGACTGCAGCCTATGCAAGGTCATCTAGAATTTACCATGCTCGTCTTGCTTAGGGGTCCACTTTTCTAGGCGTGTGCAGACTGTCTGGCATACAGGATTATAGCTGGAACGTGTCTTCCTCTCCAGCTGCTAAAGAGTTTGAGAGTTGTTAGAAAGTTTCTCAACATCTGGCTTCCAAGAGCCATCCAGCCTGCTACCAGTGAAGGGACTGTTTGATTGTCAGCTCCCCACTCAAGGCTACCCAGACAGAAGGGAAGGTGGGCCTGTCAATCAGCCTGCTTCATCAGTTTTAATCATTCATTGAACACAGTAAAACTTTTGTTTATAAGGAAGACTTAAGAAAGCTGGACATAGGACTGATATTTTTATCGATACCTAATTAATACTTAATATTTAACAATACTTGACAGTGCTGAACACCTTCCTCATATCTCAGGGGGAGGCGGGTGCCTATGTTCAGCCCCACGTGGTCTAGCAGGCTGTTCATGCATGCACCCGCCTCCCCAGAACTGGGGAGCTATGACTAGCATTCTGTAACAGTTTATCAATGCTATATGTTCCTTAGTTCATTGTAACTTCTCAATAGCCCTAAAAAGTATACTATAAACTGCTTTAACAAGGGAAATCCCGAGTCAGATATTAGATAATCTATTGAGTTTATACACCCCCAAATGGAAGAGTTTCAACCTATGTCTCCCTTCCAAATGTTAAGGGATGACACTCTCGCTCCAGTGTTTTTGAACAACCCAGAGACCTCGTTTTCTTAATTTGCTAGACTTGACATTGATTGTATTTCTTTTGGGACAAGTCTCTCCTCGCCACTCTGTGGTGCTTGGAAACTGAATGTAGGGCCTCATACATGCTAGGCAAGGGCCCTATCACAGAGCTATGGTCACCTCCCCAATCCATTTACTTTATAAAAGTATTTATCTTATGTTTAACTATGTATCTATTTGGGAGCATGCTCATTTGTGATTCAGGAGACAGAAGAGGGCATCAGTTCTCCTGCAGCTGAAGTTACAAGTGGGTGTGAGCCATCTGACCAGCATGCTGGAAATCAAGCTCTAATTGAACAAGGTTTTCAACTCTGAGCCTGCTTTCCAGCTAGCCCAACCCCATTTTCTTAATTAGGCAAATGCAGTCATTGCAGTCTCCGATTCATTCAGCAGTTTTGGACTGTCAGAGACCACAGTGTGTGCCTCTCATCGATTCCGTCTCCCATCATGTGGTTGAAAGGCTGCTCACAAAAAGGCGCTCAAGAATTAGCTGCTCTTCTTGCCTCCCTCGTTTTCAACCAATTGGCTGAAGGATTCTCACTGGGAAAATAAGGCAGAGGTCCTCAGCGGGCAGCACAGAGCTGAGGAGGGCTCCAGAGTGGAGCAGAGGAACCTTGACATGCTATTCAGCGTGAGAGCACGGGCAGGTTGGTTCTCTGCGAGTAGCCTACCGGGCTCTTGCCCTGGTGGTTGCAGGAGAATTACTCCCTGGTACGATAAATGAGGAGTGTAAATTCTATCCACAACAAATTATTCTTCTCTCTCGGTCTCATTTTCTGTTTACCCAGCAAAATTTAATAGTAATCTTTACCCTAGTTTTGCCCTGGCCTTTGACACCCTCATTTTTCCAAACAGTAAGGAGTATTTGGTAAAATATTTCATAAGATAAAGCTTCATGTCCCGGTGTAACATGATCCTCAGTCAGGGACCCCTGAGCAGTATTGTGAGCACTGGGTCTCCTGTGTCTTCAGCCCTGACAGTTATCTGTGCCTTAAGCTGTGTGACGTCACTCTCTATTCCCTCCAGTGGATCCAATGCCACCCCCACTACCCTGATAAGAACATACAGTTTGAATGATGATCTACAATTATAAGACAAGTGAGTTGTGTGTTTTTAAGTGTTTTCTAGTTTAGGAAGGTCATTTTTAGTTGCACATTTGATAATAAGTGCTTTTAAATTGGATTTCTATAATTCAAGTCGCACAGTTTCTTAGAAATATGTATGTTGGTAAACCAGTGTGCTGTGGTTTTGTCTAAAAAAGAGAAAACCTGTAAGAATACTTTTTCTTTAATTAAAAAACCCTTTAACTTTTAGTTGGCATGTAAAATAGTACATTTTGTTGTGAGATTTTTCACACGTATATGCACTTGTACTTGGCTTACATTTCCCCCCGACCACACTTATCTGCTACTTCCGACTGGCCACTTTACTCCTCCCAAATAGTCCCTCTGTGTTTTCAATATCTAAATCTATGTATATCAATACTATGTCATATATATGTTAATATCTATATCTGTCTATCTATTATCTATCTATCTATCTATCTATCTATCTATCTATCTATCATCTATCTATCTATCTATCTATCTATTGAGCTGATGAATCTAAACACTCTATAAAGAGCTTCAGATTGAAGAGGAAAGTAGAATTGTCCCTCCCCAGGTCTCAGCTCCTGTGCTCCTGTGTTCACTGAGCCTTTTATTATCATGATACAGTTAGTCTATCTGTGCCAGGAGCTGCTGGCTTCATTGTTCAGATTCTCGTTGCTATGTTCTGTCTCCCAGGAAGTTTGAGGTAGAACAGGGCTGTCAAGTTTCCTTGACTGCCAATATGGATATTATAATTTCTAAGGACTGAGCATGTACGTGTACACACATGCATGCAGGACACATGTAAGTGAAGCTGCAGACTCATCTTGTATTATTATTCTCCACCTCACTATCCCCTGAACTTTTCTGTTTCTTTGTGGCTTGCCACAAGTATTTTGAACACCACTGTCCGTGAAAGTAATTGGTTTTAAAGAGAGGTGACTTTCAAACCCTAGAATTGCCTATAGAACAGGTCTCCCCAGAAACCCCAATATCTTCAAGTGTAAAATAAATATATCACAAAGAAGTCCTCTTAGGTGATGTTTTTAGAGCAAAATGAGGACAAATGTATGAGCATACCCACTGTTTATCTGATAATGAAGAACTGTTGGGTCCCTTTTGTACACCATAACATGAGGTCAGCAGCATCCTTTTTTGTTTGTTTATTCGAGGAAACTGAAACAATACAAGTAGGACGCAGAATCTAATGGAGCAAGACGGTGGGAGCTTGTCAGAGACTTGGGATCAGGGGACATTGCTGACTAAAGGCCAGGAAGTGGCATGGCAGACCGTTTGCAGTCAAGTTATACCTGCTCAGCTGAACAGTTCTTAGGGCTCAGTTTTTGCTTTTGTCAAGGCTTTGACAAGTTTCTTGTACCTTCCCTGCTGTGGGTTCCACACCTTCGTGCCTTTAGTGCCCACTGTGAATTTTCATGTCTGTTGTGGGCTTTAGTGTGACAGCAGACATTGCATTTAAAACTGGGGATTTTCATGTCTGTTGTGGGCTTTAGTGTGACAGCAGACATTGCATTTAACACTGGGGATTTTCATGTCTGTTGTGGGCTTTAGTGTGACAGCCGACATTGCATTTAATACTGGGGATTTTCATGTCTGTTGTGGGCATTAGTGTGACAGCAGACATTGCATTTAATATCTCTAAAACTCATTGCATTAAAGGCCATGCAGAGACAACAGCCTCTTCATAGGCAAACCATGAAGAATAAAGACTTGATGTATCAAGAGAGACAATTGGGGGCATTTGGAGGTTTTCAGTGCCTTTGAGTTCTCTGATTCTTCCTTTTCTCAGTAACTCCCACATGGGCACAACTACCGTGCCCACCAGTTAGCTTACAAGAGCAGAAACATTTTAACCAATGCTGATCTGAGACCAGCTTGTTTTAGTCCACAGGTGCTGCTGCTGGGTACCAATTTGGACCAAATCCAGGGACCCCTTTACCTGTCATAAAGGAGGAAGATACTTCTTTATTCTAGTTGATGTTATCCAGGCATCTATCATGAAGTGCATTTTCACAGGTCTCTTTTATTCACTCACGTGTAGAGAAACACAGAGACCTGACCGCACTCATGGCGACCAAGCCCGTCCTTCACTACTCCATTCCCGGGGCAGAATGGAGTCTGTCCGCTGGCTCCTGGCTGCAGCTGGAGTAGAGGTGGGTTCTGAGATGAGCGTCTTAAGCTGGACTGAGTTGACTGAATCAACTGCTTTCCTCAAGTAAGCTAGATGATGTTTCTCACTGAAGGATTTATTGAAAGTTTCTGTTAGAATAAAATTTTAATTATTAAGAGAGTAACAGGTTTGACTTAAGAAAATTTCAAATGTTTCTTATCAAGGAGTATTATTTCAAAACAAGCATAAGAAACATCACTTTTACAGGCCTTATTTTTGTTTAAATAAACTGAAAAACAATCTGTGTCACTTAAGTACCAATGAGAGCTGTGGGTACGGAATGATGATGTTGAATTACTGTTTTGGTTGGGATCGACTATTAGAGTTATTTTCACACAATTCCTATGCTTTAGAAAACAAATTAAATTATTGAAGTATGAAATATGGTCGTGTATTTATTAGCAATGGGGGAAATTCTGAAAAATACATCATGCAAATTTATCTAACTATGTATTTGTTTCTATTGTATATGTGCGTGAGTACGCACGTGGCATGTTGTTTGTGTGCGTGTGTGTATGTGTGTGTGTGCGTGTGTGTATGTGTGTGTGCATGTGTGTATGTGTGTGTGTGCGTGTGTGTGTG
>NW_026068106.1:2617624-2622752 GCF_014885135.2 Alexandromys fortis
TGTGTGTATGTGTGTGTATGTATATGTGTGTGTATGTGTGTGTGTGTGTGTGTGTGTGTCAGATGACATCTTGTGGAGGTGAGTTCTCTCCTTCCACCATGTAAGTTCTGGGGCTAGAACTTGGGCCGTCAGTCTTAGCAGCAGGCACCGTCACCCAGTGATTCATCTCACTTTCGCTTACCTCCACTGTGAGAACATCAGGGAATGTTCTTAGACAGAATGTGGGGTTGTGGCTTCCTACTTCCCTATGTGATATAGTGTAACTTATATTCCTCGGTCATGAACGCACACAGCATGCCACTGCACTAAATACTGTAGGCAGGCAATTGTAATACAGTGATAAACGCTGGTATATGTAAGCAAATCTAAGCATAGAAAAGGCACAGTGAAATTATGATTTAAAATACACAGAAGGTACATGTACATAAGCCACTCAACCATGTGTACGGCTTAACAGATGAGACCCTGATCTGAGTGAACAAGAGAATGAGGAGTAAGGGGATGCCCCTCTAAGACCTTCCTTCCTTCCTTCCTTCCTTCCTTCCTTCCTTCCTTCCTTCCTTCCTTCCTTTCTTTCTTTCTTTCTTTCTTTCTTTCTTTTCCTCTTTTTTTTTTCCCGAGACAGGGCTTCTCTGTAGCTTTGGAGTCTGTCCTGGAACTAGCTCTCGTAGACCAGGCTGGCCTCGAACTCACAGAGATCCGCCTGCCCCTGCCTCCCAAGTGCTGAGATTAAAGTTGTGCGCCACCACTGCCCATCTTCCTCTAGGACATTTCTATATGCTATAGTTTGAATCAGCAATGTCCTTGAAAGGCCCATGTGGTAGAAGCTTGATCCACAGGGTGGAGTATGTAGAAGAAAGCCTGTTAGCTCAAGACAAATGTTGAAGGTAGATGTGGGGTATAAAGATTAGTAATATGCTTTTCTTGATGTTTAGATAGTGCATAAATTTCCATAGTAAAATAATGAAGATGTGAAAAGAAGCACAATTACAGTGAAAATACAGAGCACAAATGAGAAGTGGGTGGATAAGGATGGCAACCACCTGTCAGCCATAGGGCACACTTGCTCAGCAACTACTTGGTGCCGCGCCTATTGTGTGCTGATTCTGTGTTTGGTGCTGGGGGATACAGGTTGACAAAGACAGACAGGTAGCTCGGTGAAGCTTGCTGCAGCAAGAGAAACGACAAAAGAAGGAGATTCTAATTCAACCAAGCTTTCCCTAGGAATCACATGGCCAAGACTGCTTTTATAGTATAGCACCTGTATTTATTTGCACCTGGTGATAATAAAAACTTACTCTCTAAGAATTCCAAAGGTTGTGCTTTTGAAATTAGTTCTGTTGTGCTCTAGGCTTTAGCTGATGGTGTCAGGAAAGAAATCCAGCTTGTTCCTATCATTTGCCAGTGACCATGGTTTGATACATATTCAAGTGTTCTTGGGTTGATATACTACCCTAAACTCCGCCTTCATGGCTACATGGTATTTAACTTATGTATATGTTTGTGTGTACACATTTCCCCTTTCTCATAAGGATACCAATAATCACATTTGGGAACACCTATAGGTATGACCTCAGCTGTAGAGAACCTTCTTTCCAGATGACATCACATTAACAGTTGTCAGAGTTCAAGGCTAGCCAGGTGTACAGAATGAGTTCCAGAACAGGTACCAGAGAAGCCCTGTGTTGAACCCCCCCCCCTAAAAAAAAGGAATAGGCCCGACAGAAATGTTTATTAAGAATAAATCAGAGGCTTCAAGATGCCTCAGTGGTTAAGATCACTGACTGTTCTTCCAAAGGACAAGGTTTAATTCCCAGCATCCACGTGGTGGCTCACATTCATCTCTGACTCCACTTCCAGGGAAACTGACCCCCCTCTTCCAGCCTCCCTGGGCACACACATGTGGTCCACAGATATACATGCAGGCAAAACACCTATACACATGAAATTAGAGAAATAGCATGAAAAATTTAAATAAATTAGGCTCAAACTACGACACTGAAAGTCCTGAAGCAGGGTGGAAACTGGCTGTGGGCCAGCTTCTGTAATCCAAGCTGCTGTTCATCGAATGCATCCTGGCACTGGCTCTGATAAAGCATTTGAAACACATTTGCCATATATCATTGCACTAAATCCCCAGGGCAGTTCTATGAGGTCAGAGTTCTCATTCTCTGAGGCGACAGAGTGTGAAAGGGCTAAGTCATGTGAGCAAGGTCAGCTCAGCCAAGGTCACTTTCATACTATTTTACCAGCTTGCCCACTCCCTGTTCATAGAAATGTCTTGTAGTTTACCAACTCTGTGGTTTGATTTGAAAGGGTTCGAACCACCACAGCTTTGTGAATGGAGAAGGGAAGGGGGACAGACGGAGAAGTCAGAATCCATCCAACAAATAGCTTCCGCTTCCAGCTGCTAGGGACATTTGTAGAAATTAAACAAGACACGCATAAGTTAAAAAATTGAAACACCAAGTTGCCAAGTGGCCCCGGTGATGCTATCCTCTAGATGGTGGTATCAGGGAGTGCTGGTGTGTTGGGTAGGTGGCAGCTGAGGATGATGGAGAGGCAGGGTGTGAAGATGTAAGAGCTGAGGCTCTCTGAGTAGGTCTGGCAACTCTCGGGGGATAAGAAGGGTAAGATGCTTCTGACTGTTTGCCAAGGAGTCATTCACTGTGTCCTGGGAATGGCCTCTCCCTGTTCTCTTGTGCTTTCTGCTCAGCAGTGTGAATCTCATGGTGTCCGTTGGCCAACAACACACAGGAACGTGAATCAGAAGAGCAGGGAAGGAACTGACAAGTGTCTTTGAGGCTTTTGGCTTCTGATGAGTACGCATTTTCGCAATACTAAAATTGCTTGCGGGAATACAGATCAGCTCCTCTGTATAGAAACTTCTCAGAGAACCTCCCTTAAACAGCATGAGACAGTTTAGGAACATGCCCTGTGAAAGTGCAGTCTGGCTGATGGCCTTGTCACATTCCAGCCCCACTTCTTAAGAAAGAAACAAAAATTTAAAAAGAGCTGGATAAGAAACAAAAACATCAATGGAGTGAGCTAAAAAAACAAAACGAAGAATGACAAGAGAAATAGCAGAGACTGGGCTTCACTTGGACCATATCACCAGTCATTTCACAGTTATTTTTCAGAGAGTCAGAACAACTGACAATTCATTCCCTCTCTTCTTCTTCTTCCAAGAGATGAGATCTTCTGTTTTGGCAAGTGGAGATGAACAGGTTGAAGCTGTACAGACTGGAGCCATCTCTGGGAAATTCACCCACTATGAAAAGACACAAGGAGAGAGCCCTGCATGGTTTAACTCCATTTCTTTGTCAACAGATAACATGGGAAGGCTTGAGGTGGACCACATGCCAGTGGCGGAGTGGACTTTGGGCTTAACATGCTAAGCTACCATATGTTCAAGTTTCATTAGAATAGGAAGAGGACACTTGGGGTGAAAACTCTAAACAGCCGTGGGCAAAGGACAACGTGCCTGTGTGTCTACAACAGAAGAGGCCCATGAAAGAAATGTTCCCGATGAACTCATTCTCAAGGCTTAAAAGATTTGAAAATCTGCTAAGAAATGTAAGCTGTCTGTCAGCTCCTTGTGTGGACCGCCCCACACAAGCGGTGTGAACCCATGGATGGAGGCTGCCTGAAAGCCTCCTACAGTACTGAAGCAACCAAGGCGGATTCAGCATCACAAAGCTGCGGCTCTCCTCCCAGCTCAGGGGGAACTGAACGATGGGAAACACAATCTTGCAGGGAACTAGAGAGTGCAGTTCCTCAGGGAGTGCAACACAGGAGAGTTATCAACACCTCAGCCTTTCCATTGCTACGTAGGCATGTGAGCTAGACTGATGGGAATATGTCACAGCAAGATCATTCATAACACTCAAACACAGCTGGTCTGAACACTCATTGACTGGTGAGTGGAAGAACTAAAGGTTCTGTGGGAGTTTGAATGAAACTGGCTCCCATAGGCTCATAGCAAGTGGCACTATTAGGAAGTGTGTCTCTGTTGGAGTAGGTGTGGCCTTGTTGGAAGAAGTGGGTCACTAGGAGTAGGCTTTGAGGCTTCAAATGCTCAAATCAGGCCCAGTGTTTCCCTCTCTCTTCCTGTTGCCTGCTGATCCAGGCGTAGAACGCTCAGCTACCTCTCCAGCATCATGTGTGTCTGGGTGCTGTCTTGCTTCTGTTATACGGACAATGGACTAAACGTCTGAACCTGTAAGCCAACCCCAATTAAAAGCTTTCCTTTATAAGAATGGTTGTGGTCATGGTGTCTCTTCACAGCAAACCCCAAGACAGGTGCTGTACCAGAGAGTGGAATATTATTTGGCCTGGAAAATGAGTGAAGCTCTGATTTGCTGTAGAGTTTGCTGAACCTTAAGGTATTATCATCCATGAATAAAAGTCAGCACAAAGTGCCCTGTGTTTTCTGATTCCTTTAATGAGATCTGTCCTGAGCAATTGCACCCACAGGGATAGGAAGTAGAGTAGTGGTTTCCAGAGTTCAGGGAGGTAGGGACTAGAAGAAAAGCACACAGCTTTCTTCTCAGGGTACCAAAAATATTCTGGAAGTAGAGAATGCTGATGGGTTCAGATTTTTTTTTGCATTGTTAAACTACAAATTGATACTCTTTAAAAGAGGGACATTATGGGGTTGGAGAAATGTCTAGTGGTTAAGAGTACTGCTGTCCCAGAGGACCCACATCAGTCAGCTCACAACCACCTATAACTCTGGTTCCAGAGGACCTGACACCTCCTTCTGCCTTCCATGAGCATAGCCATGCCCGTGGTGCCCAATACCTATGTGCAGGAACTCACACACACTCATAAAATAAAAAGAAAAAAAATCTTTTTTCTCTTCTTTATTGACTCTTTGGGACTTTCACATCCCTAGACTTTCACATGTCTAGAAAGGTAAACATCCAAACTGGCTAGGCTCCCACAAAGCCAGAACATGAAGTAGGATCAAAACCCCGTGCCATTGTCCTTGGCTTCTCATCAGCCCTCATTGTTCGCCATGTTCAGAGAGTCCGGTTTTATCCCATGCTTTTTCAGTCCCAGTCCAGCTGGCCTTGGTGAGCTCCCAATAGATCAGCCCCACCGTCTCAGTGGGTGGGTGCACCCC
>NW_026068106.1:2623299-2628452 GCF_014885135.2 Alexandromys fortis
GGGGAAACAGGATGATTGGGATAAAGGAAGGTTGGATAGGGGAGCAGGGAAGCACAAATCTTAGTTAAGGGAGCCACATTAGGGTTGGCAAGAGACTTGAACCCAGATGTCAAATCTTAAGCACAGAACCAACATTTTCTTTTTTATTTTTATTTTTATTTTTTTGGTTTTTTGAGACAGGGTTTCTCTGTGGTTTTGGAGCCTGTCCTGGAACTAGCTCTTATAGACCAGGCTGGTCTCGAACTCACAGAGATCTGCCTGCCTCTGCCTCCCAAGTGCTGGAATTAAAGGCGTGCGCCACCACCGCCCGGCTTAGAACCAACATTTTCTAGCAGTGCTTTTACCCCTTCCTACCTCAGTTATGGTTCTAAACATGATAATAATCATACTTGGGCTTTTGCTAGGGAATTAACTTTTTTATGTTTATTATCACAGTGTTCTAAGGATTAACTGTACAACACACACAAAATCACATATATTAGCATTCAATAACAGTGAACTCTCTTCCAAGGAGACAAGCTTCATGGGAGACTGGTTGTTTCTGTCTCTGGGGATTAAAATATAAGCAGACGATGTGGCATGTTTGAGAGCTATGGCTGTTTCTCTGCCAATTTTACCACCGGGCAAAAGAGGCCACTGTCACTTTGATCAAAGAGAATGACTTATTATGTTCTTCTGCTTTTGAAACTGTTAGTGATGCTCTGGACAGCTTCTGAGAAGTCAGTCTGAAAGACAGGGGAAATAATGCTTGCTTTCCCATGGGGCACTATGCCCATCAGTGAGCCTCAGGGATGCTAGTGCAGCACTTCTTTTGCCTCAACGTGCAAAAGAAGACAGTGACAACAGTTGTCCCTTTACAAGTTACTTTAAAGTTTCACAAATCTCCAGTTTCAATTCCTGTATCTAGACTGGTACTTCCTGGGTCATAAGCAGAGGGGAGGGTTGGTCTGGGAGACTATGGAGACTCAGGGTCCCAGTCTGAATGAGTACCATTCTGACTCCCAGATTGTTTAAGAATCATGGCCAAGACTGCCTTGATTGCAAAACACCAACTAGGGCTACATCAACCTGGTTAAATTCTCTTCCACACTGAAGAGCAGGATCCCTGATTTCTGGGCACTTCTTTGTAGCAGGGGATCTGTTTCCAGCCCCCAGTAAGGATTCCTCTCCCATCATGGAATCTAATGTTTGAACCCGTGGACTGGAAAGGGTGAGACACCCAGTCTCTCTGACTCATCCCCTCTTCTGTCTTAGCTCATGAGTGTTCCTTAAAATACAATTTTTGTCTCTAGCCCCTGGCCTGTAGTGGAGAGGGCTAGAGAAACAAGGAGGGACCTACTAACAGGTCTTGGGGTTATTAGGAGTGTGAACTTGAAGGAGATAATGGGAACTTAGTTCATTCCCTGTCTGTTTTGTTTCTTGTTTTGAGGCACAATTTTATTTCATAGCATGCCCCTTAAGACTAAGACCCTCAAGACAGTGAGCCAAAAGTTGTTTAACTGAATGAAGTATTTTGTTATAATAAGGTAAATCTGGTTGATACGTTTTCTCTTTCCAGGTCTCAAATTCAGCTTCTAGGCTCTTATATTTTACATTTATGGTGTTTCACCTGCATGCACAAGTGTAAACCACATACACACAGTGGCACACAGTGCCTATGGAGGCCAGCAAAGGGTGCTGGATCCTTTGGAACAGTAGCTACATGTGGTTATGAGTCACCATGTAGGTGCTGGAGTTGAACCTTGGTTCTCTGGAAGAACAGCCAGTTCTCCTAATCACTGAGCCATCTTTCCCTATTCAAGATTGTTTTATCGTGTGTGTGTGTGTGTGTGTGTGTGTGTGTGTGTTGGGCCAGAGGTCAATGTTAACTATTTTCCTCTACCTCTCTCCACCTTACATTTGGAGACAGGGTCTCATACTGACCCTGAACCTTATTAATTGACTCTATTGGCTAGTCAGAGAGTCTCCAAGGATCATCCCTGTTTCTGTCACCCAGAGCTGGGAGCTGGGATGGCGGCACAGTGCTGGTATTTGTTAGTAGGTGCAGGACCCTGCACTTAGTCTTCAGCACTGGAGTTGGCAAAGGTGTGATTTAGTAACTGGGCAGCAATTTGGACCCAAAGAGGCTTAGAGAGTGTGACTCAGCAGTGTGAACAGTAGGTTTTTCGGCCCCAGCAGCAAAGGCAAGGTGGGTACTGTTTGACAGGTTCTGTCTTGGGCATGGTGTGAGAGCCATTGGCCGTATTTGGGATGATCAATTCAGGTATCTGCCTGTCACTGGCTGAGCGTGACTGGTTTGTGAATGTTAAGATCCAGCTATTTGTTTAGAAAACTTCTTAAAATATGTAATTTTGGTTTTAGTTTCTTCACATATTGAGTTAGAGAGAAGGTTTTCTAACTAAAATTTAGTAGTCAGGGGGCTGAAGCATGAATGATTAGTTCAAGGCTGAGGCTAGCCTGGGCTACCTATCAAGTTAGCCTGTATCCTGAGGCTCTATCTCAAATTGATGTGGGAGTGATTTCTTACTAATAAAGAAACTGCCTTGGCCCATTTTATTGGATAGAAAATTAGGTAGGCGGAGTATACAGAAGAGAATTCTGGGAGAAAGAAGCTTAGTGAAGGAGTCGCCATGATGCTCCCACTCCAGACAGACGCAGGTTAAGATCCTCTCTGGTAAGCCAGCTCATGGGCTACACAGAATATTAGAAATGGGTTAGAACAATATGTAAGAGCTAGCCAATAAGAAACTGGACCTAGCCGGGCCAGGCAGTGTTTGAAAGAATACAGTTTCCGTGTAATTATTTCGGGCATAAGCTAGCCATGCGGACGGCCGGGTGCCGGGGACGCAGCCCTGCCGCTCCTATTTCAACATCAAATAGAGGAAAAAATAAATAAACAAGGCACACAGATGAACTTTCCTCTAAATTCAAGGACAACCTCAGGCCTTCCTCCAGTCCTACTTCTGTCTCTCACGGGGAAAGTTGGTTTTAATTGCCCTGTAATGTGTATTTTATGATTTCTCTGTCTTCAATTCCAGCTTGATCTTCCTGTTTCTTTGTTTGTCTTTGTAAAGTTTGAAGACGCCAACTGGATAGACACATTGTTCTTTCTTGTGCTGCACAGAACAACAAACACACAGGATTAGAAGGTGAGGGACAAGATAGGGAGGGTGGGGTCCTGACCAGGTCTCCACGTTGGTGTCTCCAGGAAGGAGTTTCTTTCTTTGAATGTTTCTTTATGCTTACCTTCACTTTTCACAAAGTGTCTCTCTCTAGCTTCTGAAGTGGAGCTGAAACAGAGGACCCATCTTTGGGGGCTAAGATTTTCCTAGCTGTGTTGGTCTTAGCGTATTCTCTTTCCATGGTGTGACTACGGTTTTTGTACTGCAGATCTACAAATCAGAATCCGCAGCTGCCTTATGGTGAATGTGGTTCTATAGTTTGGAAGCCACCAGAAGCCCCCTTTGGATGAGAGAAACTTTAAAGGAACCAGGAACTTTAAAAAATATTAAATAAAACAGATATGCATATATTGTCGTTTGCAAAAAATGGCCCCCAAAGGGAGTGGGCACTATTAGGAAGTGTGGCCTTTTTGGATGAACTGTGTCACTGCCCAGAGGGGCTTTGAGGTCTATTTTGCTTAAGCTTCTCTAAGTGTGACTGTCGGTCCTGTTGCCTCCAAGATGTAGGACTCTCAGCACCTCCAGCACCATGTCTGCCTGCACACCACCATGGTCCCTATCATGATGATAATGGACTGAACTTCTGAAACTGTAAGTGAGCCCCCTCAACTATAAATATCTTCCTTATAAGATTTTCAGTGTTCATGGTATCTCTTCACAGCAATAGAGACCCTAACTGAGAGAGCATACGATGTATGTATGAGCCTACTCTTAAATTTTGAAACAGCAAACTATTTAATAATGATCATAATAACTTTAAAAATACACTTGGGAATCAGAGAGATGGCTCAGCAGTTAGTTTGGGGGAACAGAATATGATCAAAATATAGTGTGTAAAAATGTAATTAAAAATAAAAAAGGGAACATTTACCCTTGTAGAGGACTTGGGTTCATTTCCCAGCACCCATGTGGTGGCTGACAATCATCTGTAACTCCAGTTCTAAGGGTTCTGATCCCTTCTTCTGACATCTGCAGGACTTGCACGCACATGGGGTACAGACATGCTCGGTGGGAAAATATATATATAATACAAACAAGCCTTTGGGCTAGAAAAATGGATCAATGGTTAAGAACACCAGCTGCTCTTACAGAGGACACAGGTTCAATTCCTAGCACCCACATGGAAGCTCGCAACGGCCTGTAACTCAAACTCCAGGGGGTCTGAGACCCTCTACTGACCTTCACAGATACCAGGCACACACATGAATACATGCAGGCAAAACATGCATACACATAGGATAAAGATAAATAAAACTTTAAAAATAAAATCAACCGAATAGTGGTGGTACACGCCTTTAATCCCAGCACTTGGGAGACAGAGGCAGGTGGACCTAATGTGGATTGAGTCCACCCTGGTCTACAGAGAGAGTGCCAGATAGACTCCAAAGCTACACAGAAATAAATTAAATCTACATATAAAATTCTTTCTTTTCTTTTCTTTTTTTTTTTTTGAAATTCTTATTTGCATGTTGACTATAATCTATTAACTTGAATTAGCTGGGAAATAAATTTAGAATTCTATACACTTTTTTTAGAATTAAGTTCAGCAATAAAAGTAGGTCAAATGATCTACATGATCTTTTTCAAGACCTGTTCTATGACGTCTATGATACAAGATAGAGTTCATTTTCAACGGTCTCAGGTATGAACAGAAAACTCTCTCTTATGAGTTCTCCTGCCTTTCTGAGTGATGGCATGACGAAATTTTCTCCTTCTCTGGGGATTCATTTTTCTTTGTGATAACAATTGGTTCTTCTGGATGAGTTTTAGAAAAGCTATGACAGACTCTTCAGTGTTTTAGCGGGAAGAAATAAGAGACACCCTGCTGTCCTCAACTCACAGGTGACTCTGCCTCGATGGTGGGCGTGTGCCCACTCCTTCCTCAATCCATCTTTAAAAACTTCTTCCCTACTCGTTTTCATACCCTCTGTAGGAATGGATCTGCTTTTGTTGGCTCATTTCTATGATATA
>NW_026068106.1:2628500-2661464 GCF_014885135.2 Alexandromys fortis
TATATATTTTAGTAGAGGGACCAATATCAAGGAAGAGAATAAGTGAAGGACCTTTGTAGCCATCTGTCCACTGATGTGGTGATTTGAAAGAAAAGGGCCCCCAAAGGCAGTGGCACTGTTAGGAGGTGTGGCTTTGTTACAGTAGGTGCGGTTTGGTTGGAGGAAGTGGATCACGGTGGAGGTGGGCTTCGAGGTATCATATATACTCAAGTCACAGCAGTGAGACAGTCCACTTCCTCTTGCCTACAAGATGTAGGACTCTCAGCTGCTTCCCCAGCATTGGGTTTGCCTGCACACCACCATGTCCAGTCGTGTGGATAATGGACTGAACATCTGCACTGTAAGCAAGCCAAAACAGTTAAATGTTTTCCTTTGGAAGACTGCCAAAGTCATGGTGTTCCTTCACAGCAATAGAAACCCTAACTAAGACAATCAGGTTCCATTTAGGACAGAAAGAAGACCAGCCTAGGCCACAAGCCAGAAAGAAAAGACAGCATGCCCAAAGGCATGGCAAGGGAACGGGATGACTAATGCTCTCCTTAGCCAGCTGTGTGCCTCTAAGCAGAAACCACTCCTTGGGAGCTGCTGCTCACATTTATCTCTGAGCTCACCCAGCCTTGCCTCCAGGGAGCATAAGCTGTCAGCACCCCCCTTTTCAGGCTGCTGTCTGCACTTGCTCAGTAAGGAGCCCTTCTACCCTGACCCTCAGAGCATTCTGACTTAACACATCCCTCCTGGTCTCCCCAGTGTTTATCCTCAAATCATCTTAATGTGACCCAGGGTCCCCTAGCCTTGTATTCACACATGATGTGCACCTGCTTTGTGTGGACCTTGTTTGGATTTTGATACAAATTATTTGGCTTTAAGAAAATCCACAGGGACAGTGGAAGGAGTTGGAGTGTTGAATAGTTGTCAGAATGAAGGGAGAGTGTGTTCATAGTGTGGCAGACAGTTTGGCTTTGTGTGGGAATCGTTTGGGTTTCAGGCACAGGTAATATACTGGATAACTTTTCTTGTCTCCGTACCGCTCAACTGGTAGAAACAAATTAAGGAGTGGAGAGAAGTTTGTCTTGACTCATGGTTCAATGGCTTTAGTTCATCACGGCACAGAGGCATGGCAGCCAGACTGGCATAGTCTGGCAGTGGGAGCTTGCTGGAGGACTTGCTGACATCTTGGTGACCAAGAATCGGAGATCTCAGGCTACAAGCAGGACCAGGTTGTAACTTTCAAATGTCTGCACCACACAGCCAGAATTCTGCCACCTCCCCGGGCAGGACCACAAGATGGAGAATAAGGGTTTGGTTTTGTGCACTGGTGGACACTTTTCACAGTCAAACTGTAGCAGGTATTAAAACAAAATAAGGAGGTGCCTGTAATTTGCTTCATCTTAATCTGGGGGTGGCAGGGAGGAAGGCAGAGTGTGTGTGTTTTATTTTCATTGCTGGTCACAAACTCCTAAGTGCTTGGAGATGTTTTGACAGTTTAATTTGTGCACTCAGGTGAAAAAAGGAGAGTAAAACCCAACATAAGAAACTGGTGTTTAAAATAAAATAAAACAGTGAGTTAACTGATGCTTCCCCAAAAGTAATTCTCAGACTGCATAGTGATATCTCAGAAGATGACCTGCGCCAGCTATCTCAGAGGAACCTCTGTTTGGTCTCAGGCCCAGGACAAAGGCAACTGATGTGTTTATGTAACATACCAAAGCCAACCTGACCAGGTTCCTCCAGCATCCCTAGGTCCATGCCTGTTACAGGGTAAGACTGGCACACCCTGCACCACACTCTACACTTCTCTGCCCCAGGGGCTGAGCTGCCCTTCCCCAAGCTGCCCTTCCCTATGTAAAGCAGCCATTTGCTATACCCTTTACTCTCCTTGGTCCCCCTCATGTGGCTCAGCTCTGGGTCATGTTTACTCTGGACTTTCCCAGATGTTGCTGCCTCTGGCTATGCTCTCCCTTTTATCTAATAAGAAACCTTCATCCCCACCATGCCTAGGAGCAATCATGTCCCCTTTTTTTTTTCTGATAATAAACCTTCATCCCCACCATGCCTAGGAGCAGTCATGTCCCCATTTTTTATTCCCCCCCCATTCACTCTCCACCTGGGCGTTGCTCTTCTGCCAGTCTGTGGCGGTTCATGACCTTGAATAGAAGCATCCAGGGACAGGGAATGAGCTTAGTGACACAGTACTTTCCTAGCATGTGCAAATAAAGACATAAAATAAAGCAAGCACCTGGAAATTTAGGCAGTCTCTAAATTCCTTTCCTTAGAAAATTGATTTGAGCCAGGCAGTGGCAGCTCACGCCTTTAGTCCAGCACTAAGGAGGAAGAGGCAGGCTGAGTTTGAGGCTAACCTGGTCTATAGAATGAATTCCAGGAACCCTGATTTACCATGATGCTCTTGTACACTGTAAAGATTTATCACCCATATTCACTTTATAAAACACTGATTGGCCAGTAGCCAGGCAGGAAGTATAGGCAGGACAACCAGACTGTGAAAATTCTGGGTAGAGGAAAGGCAGAGAGTCAGTCACCAGCCAGACACAGAGGAAGCAAGATGAGAATGCCTTATTGAGAAAAGGTATGAAGCCACGTGACTAAACATAGACAAGAATTATGGTAAGAACTGGTTAATAATAAACCTGAGACATTAGCCCAAGCAGTTCATAATTAATATAAGTCTCTGTGTATTTTTTTTGGGTCTGAATGGCTGAATGACCAGGTGGGACAGCAACTTCTGTTTACAAAACCCTGTCTGGAAAAATGAAACAAACAAGAAGCAAAATTGCCTTCACTCCAGAAAGGTTGGCAACAACTCTTTTTTAGTTTCTGTTTATATGTTACCTGCTTTATGGACAGAGTGAAAATGAACCAAATACTCAAAAGGAG
The DNA here is from genome assembly GCF_014885135.2 of Alexandromys fortis. Classification (NCBI taxonomy): domain Eukaryota; kingdom Metazoa; phylum Chordata; class Mammalia; order Rodentia; family Cricetidae; genus Alexandromys; species Alexandromys fortis. The sequence continues at coordinate 2,631,393 of NW_026068106.1, forward strand.
AAGTGAATTTAAAATTATAAAGTCCCCTTGACATACTCACTGACTCTTTGAAATCTGAGCAAATAACATTTTAAGCCACCTTTGCTAGCATGCTCTGTCTCATTTGCCAAACTCAATTACTAAATTTTAAATTATATGACCTGAGATATGACTCTAACTTTTATAGATAATAGCATAAAACCTGTCAGAAACAGCCAGAATCCATGAATTTGTGTTTGTGTCTATGTATATGTGTTTTACATTAAATTCAAAACCTATTTTAATTTCCTTAGATAAATTAGGTACTAAGAAGGTAAAAATTAGGTGAGTATGGTGGCACACAGTTTTAGTTCTGCCGTCACAGAGGCAGGGCGATCTCTGAGAGTCTGAAGCTAGACTGGCCTACATACCAAGTTCTCGGCAAGCCAGGCCTAAAAAGCACAATGAGACATTGTCTCACTGAAATACAATGAAATAAAATAACCCTTTTTAAATTATATGTAGTAATAACACAAATGACTTTTGTTTGTGTGACCTAATAAATCCTTTGTAAATAGGCTGATTTTTAAAAGACTTGGTAAAATAAATATTTCTTTACAACTGCCACTGTCTTTGCTTGGGTTTGCTCATCATACAGTTTGTGTAAACTGTGACAGATACTTTAATGTAAACATCCTGCTGCTCCTGTGATACTTTTAATGGTTGCTTGACTTGGCTATGAGCTAAAGGGTGAGGGCTCCTCAAACCTTAAAGTCTTACTGGGAGTCTAAGTCTTTCCTGTTGTAGGCCTTTAGATTCTAAGATCTGGGAAGGTGTTTGTGGCAAAACCCGTGTATCCACAAAACATAGGGGCAGTAGTTATAGAAACGAACTCTCTATGGTTCATTCTCCCTGGGTCAGCCATACAACTGGTTATGAAGGAAGGGTCAGAGCCTGCAGGTATTTTCATAGCTGTCTGTCTTCTGCTTGCTCACCTGGTGTGTAAGTCACAGACCCAGACAGACCCTGTTTTTCATACCTGTGTAATCCATGTAGAAATGTCAAACAATTCCACAAAGCATGCTAAAACAAACAAACAAACAAACAAACAAAAAAACCCCCAACAGGATTCCACCTCCATTTTACATAAGAAACTAAGATTGAGCTTTATCTGCATAACAGAGCTTATACAAGACAGAACCAAGGTTAGAGCCAACTCAGGCCAACACAGAATCCACCAAATCTTCATGTCTATCTTCTTGGATGCTACAGTTAGTAGTTTTTCAAATCATAGATACTATTTTAAATCAAGTAAAACCTGACTTTTTAGTTTGCATTTAATTGCCATTATGGTGCACACTTGTAATCTCAACACTGGGGAGGTGGAGGCAGGAGGACTGGAAGGCCAAGGTTAGTCTTGGTTATATATTGAGTGTGTGGCCAGCCTGGGCTACATAAGACTGTCTCAAACAATTAAACAAAACCCTCAAATATGAAGATGAACTAAAACCACAAAGAAATAAGGAATGTACAATATATCAGGATGGGGTGTGAAACATTAACGAACAAATAGATTAAATGCAAAGAATATTGACAAGAAAAGGGTTGAAAACAGAAAGACAAATGCTCTGACCCTATTTATATTTTACATAAACTGGTGAGATTATCAGGTAATTGTCATTTTCTAGTAGTCATTTCACCAAGCATTTTTTCCATCTTGAAAGTATGGGGTCTATACACATTTTACTCTTTGTTCTTTCTTTCTTTAAAAAAAAGTGAAAATGTACCATAACTATGTTCATAGCAGAATTGTTTGTCTTAGCCAGAACCTGGAAACAACCTAAATGCCCCTCTACTGAAGAATGGATAAGGAAAATGTGGTACATTTACACAATGAAGTACCACACAGCAGAGAAAAATAATGTCATCTTGAAATTTGCAGGCAAATGGATGAAGCTAGAAAATCATTTTGAGTGAGGTAATCCAGACCCAGAAAGACAATTATCATATGTACGCACTCATATGTGGTTTTTAAACATAAAGCAAAAAAAAAAAAACCAGTTTACAAATCACAATCCCAGAGAACCTAGACAAAAATGAGGACCCTAAGAGAGACATACATAGATCTAATCTACATGGGAAGTAGAAAAAGACAAGATCTTTTGAGTAAATTGGGAGCATGAGGACCATGGAGAGGGTTGAAGGGAAGGGGAGAGACAGGGAGGGGAGTAGAGAAAAATGTATAACTCGATAAAATCAATAAAAACAACAACAAAACAAAACAAAAAATAAAACAACAACAAAAAACCCCAAAACAATAAAAAAGTAAAGATTTGGTGGTCCAGTGACAGTCACAGTAGACTCTGATGGGATGAAGCTGGCTCAGATCAGAGCAGTATTCAACTCATTGTTACCAAACAGAATCTCTGTGGGAAGACAGAGAAAGAACCTTGGATGGTTCCTTTCTGTTCTTACTTCAATGGGCACCACAGGAAGGGTCTGGGTCCCACCTGAAGTGAGTTGAACAGCCATAAGATACCACGAGTCTCTTCTACATTGGCATCACCAATATGGGAGTACCCAGTGGAGATGAGAGGAGACCATACTTGAGGTGAACTCAAATGAGTGTCTATATTGAATTGGATGTAGTTCATGAACATAGCACAGGGACAGAGGTTTCTCCAAACTTATCAATAGGAATAACAGGAATGATGAAATCATCATTGCAGGGGCTTAGCCACTAGGGGAACAAAAACTTCGGCCAAGGAACAAAGTGAGTGTTGAGAGACCAAGATTGGGGAAGAAAAAGATTAGAAGAGTTGAGTTTTAATTTCCAGATATCTCAAAAATGAGGACCACAAATGTATAAACTGTTCAAGTTGACAATGTTTCTTACAGGTTGATACAAGACTCAGGGTTTACATGGAGGATTTCTTATCAGATTAATGCTCCCAGAGTGCTCCCACGTGGTCAGAGCATGTGGTCATCTTCCTTGATTGTTAATAAGATGTGTAAAATTGTGGGAAGTTTCTCAATACATTGAATAGAACTAGTAATGACACAGAAAACTCAGTACAAACAATCTACCTAAGATAAATGAAAACACACCTTTTCTAGTACTTATTTAAAATTGCTTATAGCAGCATCATCCCCTGTATTCAAAATCTGGAAAAAAACCCCAAATATCAATCAACAGATGAATAGATGGGAGAATGTTCCAAGGGAGTTTGCCCCAAGGACTAACATTGAAAATCCATGTTACATAAAAGAAAGAAAGCAAGAAGTGCCTGTCCTATGTGATTCACCTGGTGAGAAGTCAACACCATTTAACACCCTACAAGTGGTAAGCAGATTAGTGTTGGCTACAGATGAAGGGGTTGAGAAGGGACTGGCTGCCAAAGCACGTACATAGAGTTCGCTGCTGTCATCACTTTTGAGGTGAAAAGGGTGTTCTAGAACCAGATGGTCCATAGTTGCAGAATTCTATGAATGTCTCAAACCATTGCATGGGATCCATTTGCGGGGTGACAACTCTAGTATGTGATGCATGTCAGTAGTGGATTAATTTAAAAGCACGTTGAAAGACCATTTCAGAAAAAAAATAGAGATGGAAGCTAGTAATGTACACAGTTATACTTGTCTAAAGAATTGTATTGAACAAGGAGATAGTTTTGGTCAGGTTCTCAAGAAATGAAAACATTGGTCTTCAAAGGAAGATGAAATGGAAATAAAGTATAATGCTATAAAGAGATAAAGCAGAAACTAGAAAAGATTAAATTGAAAAGAGGATTGGAGGGCGGGGTAGTAAAGGAGGGAATATGGAGAAGAATAACATTAAAAGTCCTTTGAAAAGCCATAGGGAAACTTAATAACTGTAGAAGTTCCCCCAAACACGTACATATATGAAAGAAAACTAAAGGGAGTCACAATATAATGGGAGAAACAATGCCCCAACTATATATGTTAAGACATCGTGTCAAACCTCCAGGTGTAAGGATGGGTTACATCTTGTTGAGTCATCATCCAAAGAAGTCCCATAGGCCTTCTCCAACAGACATTACAGGCTGTTATCAAAGATCTTGGTTATTATCCATAACCTGAGAGTATGACCCTATTGTTGAAGACACAATTTACTTATGTCATTGGACATGGAGAGATCAAGCTGATTCTCAACTAGAAGGTTCACCCCTATTGGCTAGCATTCATGAAGCTGGAATGTACTTTTCACTTTTCAGAGGGGAGAAAAGTAACTGCCAATACCACCCATATATGAACACAGCAACCTACAACAGTGACCTGCCCGTGAGATACACTGTGCATTAGTGCCACAAGTGCTATGGGAGCAACACACTACTTGTACAGATTTAGGGCTCATTACATGAGATGGAACCCATACTTGACAATGCTAATGTGGCAAAGAACCTGAGATTAGATAAGTCTTAAACCTAGGGGAAAACCTACGCTTATTATTCTGTTAAAGGAGCATAGAAATACTTAACAGTATATCCATAGATGAGAGCTAGGCTCAACTCTTCTTAGCTTCTTCTTATGGTAGATGGTAATTAACAAAGATCCACAACTGGACAGTGTGCAAAGAGTAAGAGACTTTGGCACACACAGCCTTACCTGGGATGTTTTCTACATATCCTCCTCTCTATGCTCTGGAAGAGTTGGCAAACACAAAATGGACTCAATGGCTTTTTCTGTGCTTTTTGTTTTGATGCTTTTTATCTTATTGATTTTTATTTTTAGCTTATTTGTCTGTTTTGATTTTATTTTTTTCATTTCGTTATTTTCCTTTCTATTGATAGGTGAAGGGCATGAATGTGGAGGATCTGGGAGGAATTGGAAGAGTGAAGAGTATGATCAAAATACAGTGTAAGAAAAAAATTAAATAAAAGCAAATAAAAAAGATTAAAAGAGTTCCCAGATTCAAAAAGGAAGTGATGCAAGCATGAGAGACAGGTAGATCTCTGTGAGTTGGAGATCAACCTGGTCTACATAGTGCGTTCCAGGCCAGTGAGGATTACATGGTGAGACCTTGTCTCAAACAAACAAAAAGAAATACAAACGTGACTACTATAAGTTGTCATCAGTGTTTTTGATCTTGGCCATTCTTACAGGTGTAAGATTTTAAACATAAAGCAAAGAAAGCCAGTCTACAAACCACAATCCCAGAGAATTTAGATAACAATGTGGACACTAAGAGAAACTTACATAGATATAATCTACATGGGAAGTCGAAAGTGTAAAATGACAAAATCTCCTGAGTAAATTGGGAGCATGGGGACCTTGGAGGAGGATTGAAGGAGGAGGAGGCAGGGAGGGGAGCAGAGAAAAATGTAGAGCTCAATAAGTATCAAGAAAAAAAAAAAAGAAAAAAAGATGGAATCTCAGAGTTGTTTTGATTTGCATTTCTCTGATGACTAAGGATGTTGAACATTTCCTTAAGTGTCTTAGATTTCTCTGTGGAGAGTTCCCTGTTTAGGTCTGTGTGGGACCTGCAGCCCTGAGTTGATATCCTTGTCCCCATTTGAGGTGCTTATCTGCAAGGAAAACATAATAAATTCCCTCTGCTCCTGGAGCGGGGAAAGAAGGAATTTTAAGTGCATGGTGACTGGGTCCTTGATCCCTGCCAGGGTCAGGTTACAGTCCCTTCGCAGCCCCCTCCTCATTTGGTGCCATGTTATAAAACCAACCCGCCCAGCAGACAATAAAGAGAAGCTGTTCCACCTCAAGCTCATGCTCTGTGTATTCATTCAACCTGGACACCCTCCGCAGAGACTCTTGGTTCCAGCCCGCGCTGGCGCGGCAGTCTGTACTCCAATTTTATTGGATTATTTGCTCTTTTGATGACCATAGGCAAACACTCATACACATACATAAATCTTTAAAAAATATGATACCAGCTGTCCATGCCTATCTTTGAGGATAAAGGAGAAAATTTCAGATCACAACTGAATAAATTATGGATCCCCCAAAGAAAGCAGTCTATAAGGTGCATGCTTATAACACCTGTACTCGGGAGGCTAAAGCAAGGGGATTGCCACAAATCTGACAGCAGTCTGGAGAAATAGTGAGTTCCAGGCCAGTGTGGGCTATCTCAAACAAAACAACAAATAAAACAACATTTGTAAGATATTCAGGTGACTTACAGATTATGGACTAAGTCTCATTTATAAATAATTACATATTATATTACATATTTTGCCTGTCTAAAACACCAGATTGGTCTAATAAAGAGGTGAATGACAAATAGCTAGGCAGGAGAGAGACTGGGTGTGGCTGAGATGCAGAGAGAATAAATAGAAGAAGAGTGTGAAAGAGAGGAGCAAGAAAAAGAGGAGAGGAGGAAGCCAGGGGCCAGGCACTCAGCTGCACAGCCAGATGTGGAGTAAGAAGGAAAGAAAAGATATACAGATATAGAGAAAGGTAAAAGCTTGGAGCAGGCTCCCCATAGAGTGAAGAGTAAAAACAAACAGAACAAACCCCTACAACAAAGCAATGCCTCAGCATCTCAACACTAATGACATCCTACAACGAAGATCTCATTCTTGGATTTCAGTTGGTGGTTCAATCAGTCTTGTCCAACCAGCCAGGGCTTGGGGGAGGAGCCATGTGCTTCAACCCATGATTGGCAAGAATCCATGTGGGGTGAGATGGGATTATAGAGCAGTTCTTAGAGAAGCTAGATGTGCTTAGTAAGTGATGGTTATTATTAGGAAAGCAGTGGGTGATGGTTAGTTCTCTTCTTAGACTCATTACCAAAGCCTTCTCTTCCTGGAGACACCATGAAGACTTTCACATGTAAGAGCTTTATTTTATTCATGCCTTAGGCTGATAGGCTATGTGATACCTCTCCAACTTGGAGTCTTTACTGAGAATGTTGTCATGGCTGGATCATTTTCTATAATGGTTCCCAAACTCAATCAGTTGGTCTATCATAATCATGAGGAAGAACTTATTTTGTTTGCCCAGCTATCTACTTCCTCCAACTGCCTTTATTTATTTATTTATTAAAGTATTTATTAAAGATTTTATTTATTTATTGTGTACACAGTGTTTGGCCTCCTTGTATGCCTGCAGGCCAGAAGAGGGCACCAGATCTCATTACAGATGGTTGTGAGCCACCATGTGGTTGCTGGGAATTGAACTCAGGACCTCCAGAAGATCAGTCAGTGCTCTTAACCTCTGAGCCATCTCTCCAGCCCTCCAACTGGAAAGTCCTCCAAAAGGAAAGTCCTGATTAGGTAACTCTCCTGCCAATTCCTTCCCTCTCCAGTAACTCCCACAGGAGTTTTTGATCTTAATCTTCCACATCTTTGAGGTCATATGTTCCCAAGGAGGAGGTAAGTTCCTTGTTTTATAGCTTTGAATTTGTTTAAGGAATTTAGCCACGTGTCTCTCCACATGCTGTAGCTCTCTAATGGGGGATGCTTAGGAGCTATTGATGGTTATGGAAGGAAACGAATAGAGAGAAGACATGAAAGATGGGTTTTATGGAGTTCCAGCCCCTTGTCTTAGTTTAAAGATGCAGTATGTGAATGCAGATTGCAAATCTCAGTAACCTATGACATTGATGTGTAGTGGGAGCTTGGGCTGCATTCCTGCCGCCCCAGCTCCTGACTGCCTGGCTAGGTTATACCCCGAAATAACAACATACAAACTGTATTCATTTAAACACTGCTTGGCCCATTAGCTCTAGCCCTTACTGGCTAATTCTGATATCCCAATCAACCCATCTCTAATAAACTGTGTAGTGCCAGTCTTACCGGGAAAGATTCAGAATGTCTGACCTGGTGACTTGCTTCATCGCTTGCGTCTGCCCAGGAGAGGGGAGCATGGCCTCTGAGCTCACTTCCTCTTCCTCCCAGCATTCTGTTCTGCCTACTCCACCCACCTAAGGGATGGCCTATCAAAATGGACCAAGGCAGTTTGTTTATTACCAATGACCTTCCCCCATCATTGATGCAACCACTGCCATTTTGTCAATGGAGAAACTGGCATGTATATTAAGCCCCTTAGGAAATTCTAATATGAAGCAGTAGGGTTGAATAATTCATTAGATATTTTAATTCTGAATTTTGAAGTAGTGTTTTTCCACAAGCTACTGCTTTCTCTACATTTGTTTCATTCGACTTTTCATGTGTAGAGATTTGGATTTGAAGGTGAGGCAGTTGATATGCTGTATAATAAATTAGTTCTCATGTATACCATGAAGACGACCTAACTAATAAAGACACCATCATCCCCGCCCACCTCCTGAAGCCCTTTTGGTTTCTGGCAAACTCTGTCCAGATACTTCAAGGTACTATTGAATGTTCAGGGTCTATCACCTGGTCAAGAACCTCATAGTTTATCTTGGGACACAGAGATGGGCGTTTGACCTCTAGATTTGTCTATTATTTCAACTACTTCAAAATGAATATCATTTTTGTCTCTGAAAGAACTTTTGCTTCCCAAGGGAAAAGATAATATGGAAAAGGAGCCCTTGGCTTAATTGTATTATTTTTATTAAAATCCCCATGAATGACAGAAATTTCCTTTTGCAATCTGCTATTGACTTCAGAGAACACTGTGATTAAGCTATCAAGATTAATTTTGAAAGCAAAGTAATACCAGTAATCCCACCCTCTTTTTCATACTGTTTCTCCAGTCTAGGCTTGTCTTTGTGGAAGGGAGGAGAGGAATCTGTTGGGCCCTTCCCCCTGGGATGTCTGTTTATTATTATTGCTGACCTTTACTAGCAAGTACATCTTGCATCTCCTGGTGGTACATCTTACACCTCTTGGCCTAACCTCAAGCTCCTTGTTCCGCTTAGTTGTTAACTAATTTGGCCCTTCAATAACATGAACTTCTGAACCCTAGGTTTTTCCACAGTGCTGCAATCTGGTATATATAGACCACGTTCGCCCTTCAATAAACGGCCTTCTCTTAGCACCAATGTCCCGCTGTGTGGTGTTTCTCTAAATCCACAGCTCCTCACTCACAACTCCTTACTGCGGTAGCACTGGTGCCTCAGGGATCCATACATAAAGAGAGAAAGAGAAAGAATCAGAACATTTGATCGGCACCACCTGCCACAGGAAGAGGGGCGGGTCTGCCTTGCTCTTGAATTCTTTCCAGCTGTTGGCTTGCAAAGACTTGTCGCTTCTTTGCTTTATCAGTTATTCAATTAGGTTTTTTTTTGAAAGGCATTTGGAAATCAGTCTGTGGGGCTATTCTTCGTTGGCAGGGAGAAACAGAGTGCAGGCAGTCTTGGGGCAGAGGGAAACTTGGTTTAGGGGCCAAAATTCTGAGTGAAAGCTTTCTTTGCCTTGTGCTTCTGCTCTATAAACTCCTCGGAGACTGTCCTCTGTGTCTCTGTCTCTTCTCTCTCTCTAGTCAGGAATCTCTCAGTATGACTGGAAAGCCCGTGCTTCACTACTTAAATGGAAGAGGAAGAATGGAGTCCATCCGGTGGCTCTTGGCAGCAGCTGGAGTGGAGGTAAGATGCCCGATAGTAGGGTTAGTTTTCTTTCCAGGTTATTCATTGGGAGCTTACTTGGCTACAAGTCGTAGAAAACTTTATGTTCTTTTCAAGCAAAAAGGAGCTTTCAACAAATACTCTTTGAATGTTGGGCTGCTGGTGAGTTTGTTTTATGAAATAAGTGCTCAAAGTCTGTGGGGACCTTTTATAGATATTATGTTCATTCAGATAGTATAAATGGTGTTCTACAATAACTAGCAAGGAAAAGAAAGCTAAGGAGGGAAGAGTAAAAAGGAAGGGAGGACTCATTTTGCCTCCCAGCTTCTCTCAGGTCATTCTTATCAGTCTAGTGAGAGCACCACCTAATTCCATTTGCCTGAAGAGCATTAAGAGGCAAATACTTAATTTTTAAACATTAACTATTTTTTTTTCGGTGGGAGGCATGCGACACACATATCCAGAGGGCAAAGGACAACTTGTGAGAGTTTGGCTTTCTATTTTTTTTGATATTTATTTATTATGTATGCAATATTCTATCTGTGTGAATGTCTGCAGGCCAGAAGAGGGCACCAGACCTCTTTACAGATGGTTGTGAGCCACCATGTGGTAGACGGGTATTGAACTCAGGACCTTTGGAAGGGCAGGAAATGCTCTTAACCACTGAGCCATCTCTCCAGCCCCAGAGTTTGGCTTTCTTCTTCCACCATTTGGATCCTGGAGATCAAACCTGGGTTGTTAGGTTTGGAAGCAAGCACCTTTTCCCATGGAGCCACCTTGCTCATCTTCTGATAACTGTACTTAAAAGTGTAGAACAGCTCATGGAAACCAGGTATAGCAGCACACGCCTGTAAACTCTGCACTTGGGAGGTGGAGACAAGAGGATTAAGAGTTTAAGGTCATGCTCTCTGACACTGCAAGTTCAAAGCCAACACAGCCTGCATGAGACCCTGTCTCAAAAAAACAAATAAGCAAAGATATGTAAGGACATAGTCTTTGCCACTAAAATTGTAGCTGTCACATACTTTAATGAAATTGAAAATTACTAAAAATTGTTTATTTAACATATTTTGTTTATGACTCTTTGAGACAGGATTTCTCCATGTAGCCCAAGTTGATCTTCGTCTCTCTCTTTTTAAAAATAAAAATTAATAAACTTTCTTGGTTCTTCAGAATTTCATACATGTATAGAATGAACAATGATCATACCCCCCAGGACACCCCTTCCAGCTTCATGCCTTCATTTTTAGTTCTCTCGTTCTCTCTATCTCTTCCTTCCAAAATTGAGAGTGGCTCAGAGTGTGGCCCAGAGTATGTGGGTATAACATTTATTTTCAAAAGTCAATTTGATAACATGATCGTTTAGCAAAATATCAATAGCAAGTTCTACCCCAAGGCCTATGACTTTCCAAGCCATGTGCATTTGACCAGGATTACACACCCAGTCATGAGATTCATTCCTGTAGAGCAGGCCTCCAATACATTCAGAATGTGATTAGCTACCCCATGACAGTCATATCATAGTGTTATATGACACATAACAATCATATCCACTAGTTTAGTGTCTTGCTTGGCATGTTGGTGCCAGAGCATGTAGAATCCAGCACTGGGTAAGACCATTGATTTTTTTTTCTTTTAGGCGCACATGCCATGTTCTAGTACAGCAAAAGCTACCTAGCAGGGAAAAGGCTCACCAGTGTATTTGAATTGATTTCTCTATACTCTATAAACAAAGTGTGCCATATCTTCAGCAATGAAGTTTACCATACCATTATGACATATAGTCAAGAGCAAAGATGATAGCCTGTGTTGTTTTACAGACTTCTGAGGCCTCTCGATCAATAACTTGTAGGGATGAGTCCCATGTCTTGCAGTGTGATTTTCCTTTTACAATCCTTGTCTTTTTGGTGCAGCATGTCCACCAATGTGGGGCAATTCCATTCTGTTTATTTGCTCATTTAATGTCATAGTCTGAAGTTAGCTTACTAGTTACTAAATCTCCAAAAGGTTTTCTCATGTATTCTTAATTTCGGTTAGCCCATTGCCCATTCATTTTTTCTACCCCCTGCCCACACCAGCCTGAATCCTTCTTTATTCAGCTCTATGCCTGTCTTTAGTGAAGTTATTATTTACTGTTTGATTATTTTAGTGCTTGGTGTACCCTAGACACTAATCCTCTGCCACATGAAGAGCTGGAAGAGATGGTCTCTCAATCCATGGGCTGCCCCTTCATTTGCTTATAGTTTGTTTTGATTTATAGAAGCCTTTTCATTTTATGAGGTCCCATTTTTTTTTTTTTGTTTTCTGAGACAGTGTTTCTCTGTGTATCTTTGGAGCCTGCCCTGGAACTAGCTCTTGTAGACCAGTCTGGCCTCAAACTCACAGAGATCTGTCTACCTCTGATTCCTGAGTGCTGGGATTAAAGGCATGCTCCAGCCCCACCACCCCCGTTGAAATCCCATTTGTTGATTAGTTCTAATTGCTATTGGAATCTTATTTCAAAAAACCCTCTTGTGCCTATAGGTTAAAACATTCTGTCTTATCTCCAAGGGTGGATTACTAGAGAACTTTCTTTAAATTTATGGCCAGCCCCAGAGTGTTTTAACATAAAAATAGCATGCCTTCATAGAGACTGTATATTCTGTCTCAGCCCTAATAGAAGGAACCAAGGTTCCAAAAAATAGAGAAGTCTTTTTAAAATTTGTGTGTGTGTGTGTGTGTGTGTGTGTGTGTGTGTGTGTGCATTTGTGCACATGGGTACAGGAGTGTGCATGCCATAGAGTCATGTGGTGGCAAAGAACAACTCTTGGGCATTGATTCTTTCCTCTTTGTGGGATATTGGGATTGGGTTCAGGTCATCAAGTATGCTACCAAGTGCCCACCCCTTGAGAAATCTTACCAAATGCTCCCTACTTTTTCCTCCACCATTTTCAGAGAAGGTTAAGTGAGGGAGAGGGACCGAACAGAATGTGGGTAGCAGATGAGGACCTCGGTTCTAGACTGAGTGTGACATAATAAAGCCAGCTAAGTGTCAGTGTTCCCTATTGTGCAGCCTGACCTAGGGAGACATAAGGAGCACCTGCTTTCTCTATTACTAACTCTGCCAGACCTTCCTCACCCTGGTGAACCACAGAGGAAAATTAATAAGAAAGCCAACATTCAGTAGGACCATCACCTCCAGCTCAGTGAGCACAAATCTGTCTTGTCGGCCCAGCCTTTATATTTTTGTACCTTTATCTAGTCTCCCAACCTGTTCTTGTATGCCTCTGGGAACAATGCATATAGATGACCCTTTTCTATTTCATTCTATCTTTTTCTTCCTGTAATCAATATTATGTTTTTTGCTATCTATTCATGTAGAGTTGGATAGGTTGGCTAGATGTGATAGATGAAGAAAGAGTTATGGAGTATATGTCTCTGTGTAAGAGAGAGATGGGTTACTAATACTTTAATAATAAGTTTTAATCTTATTTTTGTGGATTCTTACTTTGGAATATGAAATTTTATATGAGACATGCATAGAAGATTAAGTGAACTCAATACTTACTCATCAAAAACCCTCTCATTGTTTTGAGGAGCAATAAATACTTTTAAATATAGGTTTTCTATGAAGCCTTCTATAACAAGTATAAAAGTTTTGTTACTATGTTGAAAGAATGAGAAGGTAGGTTTTGGTATCCATCCTTTGTTTTATAAGGTGGGGAGAGTCTCCCAAACCTGTAATCCATAATCAGTGGTTGAATTTCAGAGTTCAAGTCTTCAGGAATCAGGAATAAAGGCGGCCTCACACAAGCTTAACACCATCTAAGTGTTCAAGAATGCTGAGCAAAAAACCATGTCCTGCATACTGAAGTCCTGGTCTAACAGGAGATTAGGCTGTTTAATCCTATTTAACTTTCCCATTCCACAATAACAATATACAACATAATCTTACGTTCTGTGTTCTTTGCCTTATTTAGTTTGAAGAAAAACTTTTTGAAAACCGTGAAGAATTTGAGAAGTTAATCCAAGGTGAGAGAAAATCCTTTCACTCCCAGTGTTGCCTGAGACCTGTTGTCATCCCCTACTGTGAAAGGCCCCTTCTGCTCATCTCTCTAGTATTCCAAGAGCGCAGTGCAAGTCATGTGGACAGTGACCACCAGGACCCTATCTCTATGTAAGGAAGGCAGATCCTGAGCCATGTGTTATGGTAAAAATAAAATGCTTCAGCTCTCCAAGGGGTGCAGCATCAGGCCATGAGTGTCAGCAGCTTCCAGGCAGGGAGCCACGTGGTGATTGAGAGACAGAGACATGGATAGGCACGCCATGCAGAGTGAGGTTGAGTATTTATTTAGTGGGTTGTGGAAGGGAAGGGAAAAGAGGGAAGGGGAGAAAGGGGGAAGAGCAGACAGAAGGAGAGAGAGAAAGAGAGAGAGAGAGAGAGAGAGAGAGAGAGAGAGAGAGGGGGGGGGAGAGGCAGGAAAGGTAGAAGTAGGGAGAAGGGAGAGAGGCAGAAGCTGCCTCTTGAGGAGAGAGACAGAAAGGAAGGAGCTCAGGCAGGAAGCTGAAGGTAGATCTGCTTGCCCCAGGGGACAGGGGAGGTAGTAGGTAGGGTTTGTCTCATAAAGGGACAGGACAGACCATTACACCTTGTAAGAAGGAGGAATACACTCCAAACTTTCCAAGTTGTGATAATTATGACTTTGACGTTCTCCCCCCCAATAGTTCGCAGTGATCCTTTCTGCAGTTGCTTCATGGTACTTCCCTGTTGTTATTTTTTCAGTTTTCTAGGATAAAAAAGTTACTGTCTTTATTATTTATTTTTAAGATTTATTGTTTTGGCCTTTTGAGACAGGGTCTCATGTAATCTAGGCTACAAGACCTCATTATGTAGCTGAGAGTGACCTTGAACCTGCACTCTTCCTGAGTCCTGGGATTACAGATAAACACCACCATGCACAATGAACATCTTTATATTAAATTCTCTCTGCTAAGTAAGTTGTATGGTTTGGCCTCCTGGTTAGATCCAAATTGATGAGAGGAGACTGGCCCAACCCACCCAACTTCAAAGATTGTAACAGGACAAGCTCCACTGTTGCCCTCCTTGGGGGTGGTGTGTATGTGGAGAGTGAGGCAGAGATTGAGAGACAGAGACAGAATTCTTTCTAATCAAAGAGCCACTGCCACCTTACACTCCTTATTCTGTTGTGATTTCTTGGTTGGTTTACTTTGCTACAAAGCATCTTGGGAACATTGAAGATATAAGCCCAGAATAAACATCACCTGGATGGGAGCTTATGTACAGAAGAGCAAATTTCAAGAAAGACTGCATTCAGAGTGAGGGTCAAAATTTATGTGTGTTTTCTGGAAAGCAATGGCAAATGATAGAAAGAACTAAACAGTGGTACAGCATAAGACTTCAGGAGACAACCAGATGCAGAGGAGGAATGGGTAAGGAGACTGAACTCAGAATGACAACAGAGGATGCTGCCCAGGGTCAAAGGTAAAGGGTATCTAAATGAGTGGTATGGCCTTAGGGAAAGAGACTATGAAAGTAGAGGGAACACTGGTCCAAGGGAATGCTTTGCATCTACATGAATCCAAAATTTCCCAAAATATCTCAAAATTGACCCCAAATATCAAATACTTATTAGGAGCCTTGTTCCTAATGGGTCCAATGACCTGGGATGGATGTGTGAAGTTGACAAAATGATCACCTGTTTCAAACAAGTGGCTCTGGACAGATTGAACCGTTTTTATTCATACAGTTTCAATAGTTTGCATGAATAGTTTTTGTTTAAGTTTTTCAAGACAGGATTTCTCTGTGTAGCTTTGGAGCCTGTCCTGGAACTTGTTCTGTAGATCAGGTTTACAGAGATCCACCTGCCTCTGTCCCCCAAGTGCTGGGAATAAAGGTGCAAGACCTGGCTGCATGAATAGTTTTGCAATCATATTTGTTTCCTTAAGTTTCTAATAATAATTGAAACAATTGCCCATTTGTTCCCTTACCTCATTCCCCTTCTGTCTCCCAACTTTCCTACCAGAACCACTACCTACTTGATTCATGCTCAATGTTAAAAGCATAAACAGTGTTGCAAGCTACAAAGGAAGTTTTCTAAGTAGGCACACCTGCAGGTAGAACAGTGTGTCTAGCTGGCAGCATTTGCAGTTACAGCATCATGCAAAGTAAAAGAAAATTTTGTCTCTAGTGACTAATGTTTACCTCTGGTCAAATCTAAGTTCTCATCATCAACTTATCAGCCAAGACTGGATCAATCCAGTCTTCACTCTGAACTACTCTGTCTCCTAAGGGGGATACACCAATTTTCCTCCTATCATCCTGTAAACTACATAACTTAAAACCATACTCTTAATAGTTGGCATTGCTTATTTCTTGTTCTCATATCCCCTTTCTGCTTCCTATAGCGTTGACTCCTACAGTATTGGCACAACTATTACAAATGAGGGTGATTGGCTTCTATGATTTTGCTTCATTCCCTGTTCCTAGATTATTCCCATTAACTCCTGATATCATCTATTTATTATCATTTCTCTTAGACTCTTATGGTTAGAGTCATTCTCTCCAGAACAATTATGGAAATTTGTAATAACGCCATGAACTACCGTGACTCCTCCAGACTAGTCACAAGGTGCGATAGAAAGGCAACATCCTGTTCTTCAGAATCCTGAATTCATGGTCACACTTGAAACATGAAAGGCTTTAGGGGATGAATCAGGTCCAGTGTATATATCTTTTTCTTTTTTTGAGACAGGGCTTCTCTTGGGTAACAGCTCTGGCTGTCCTACAACTCACTTTGTAGACTAGGCTGGCTTTGAACTCACATAAATCTGCCTGCCAAGTGCTGGGATTAAAGGTATGTGCTACCACTTCCTGGCTCACTGTATATTTTTAACAACATCTTCTCTAGCTTACCCAGAGGAGAGTCATAAGGGCAAAGTTTTCTTAATGCAATAGCCATTTCATCTATGGCTCAAAAAGAAAAAAAAAACACCTGAAACTAGAGGCAGCAGGCAAGACAATTTGTGTAAGGGAAGCAAAGAGAACAGGTAGCACTTAGGCTTTTGGGGTTATGCCCAGAATTATACAACGAACTATCTATTGGCCTTGCCAAAAATGAGTTACATTCTCCCAGGCCTTACCAACAAGAGTATTTGTTCATATTATTCTCAGGCTTTTGTCCCCCCCCCCCCCGCAAAGTCTCATAACTCCCAGCAGCTGTCATGTTTTGCCCTCTATATAATTTTTGATTAAAGAATGTATCTTTCTCCTCTTAGGTTCTAGAAGTGCTTTGATAAATGGATTCTATGGTCCTATCTCATAAAGCATTTAGAACGAAAGGAAATGTAGTTACCACTCTGGAGAGCGGGAAATAATCTAGCGTCTCATTGTGCATTTCAAGGTGGGACCCTGATGTATGGACAAGTGCCCATGGTTGAAATGGACGGAATGAATTTGGTGCAAACAAGAGCCATCTTAAGATACATAGCTGCGAAGTACGGCTTGTATGGAAGAAACCTGGAAGAACAGGCCTGGTAAAAAAAAGACTGTTTGTTACTTAGAGCAAGAGCCAAAGTAAAACAACAACAATAATAACAGCAAAACCACCCAAACCAGAACACTAACATTTAGCATCACTAGAAGCCATGTTCATAGTATAGTTCTAGATAGAGTGAAACAAAGGCTGCTTTTGTTCTTGACTGGAAGAATCTATTGTAACCAGTTCCAAAGAGGAAGATGCCATGATAGCCCATTCCACAATATTTACCTTCAGCAAGAATTCATTTGGGTAACTACTAATAATAGGGTTCCAAATTTTTTTATTTATTTGTCTGGCTATCGTTAGTAGGGGGAGTTAGCTATGTTTTCATAAATCCATGTTTGCCTCTACCATGTGGGAACGGTACACAAAAATAAAGAAAACCCACTCATGCATTTATTTGGAGGCTAGGGTTCACTTAACCCTGTAAATCCAAAGTGGTTGTAGGAAACCACCTCATCCGAGCTCTGCTTACAGCAGCTGCCCCACCCCCAAACTCACTCCACCCCTGGCCTCCTAAACAGAATATCAATCGCCCCAGCAATCACTAGGCCTTCTATGACTCTAAGCCTTAAGTTTGTATCTTACCTAGGAGGAAAAGCAGCAACTTTAAGTTGAAAATTATTGTGTGTATTTGATAAACACTGTTGTTGGGAGAAAAGCCATCCCTTAATACTAGATGAGCTGTATTTTAAGTGACTGTCGTGGCATTGTTTTATATCAAATGGCATTTTAAGACATGTCCAGGAAAAAAAAAAAACGGACACAGAGCCAATCTTCAGAGTGCCCTAAGTAAGCCATTAAGTATTTGCTATAAGCACTGCCCCCTCCAGTCGTCTTTGCCAAGTTTCTTCTGGCTGTTTTGCTGCACCGCAGTTTACTGTGTTCCTCTGTCTTTGCATGTTTGTGCATTGCTGGTTGCATCTGGAGAGATGCTAAGACTCGGGATCTAGAGGCTGTTGCAAGGCTATTACAGCTCTTCCTCTAGGAAGAAGTAGAAACTGTCTGTATATCCATCTTTAATAATATTAGTAGTAGCTTTGGTGCTCAATGCTACCATTCCTTCCACATTTAGTATTTAGAGTAATTAGATATAAAAAAGTTTTCCCTCATTTACTATCTAGTACATGGAGGCATGGTTTCCTATACCAAAAAAAGAGCATTGACGGTGGATTTTTACCTGTTTTCCACAAATGAGAGGGCTCACCTGTATTCTGTGACAGAGACCAATTTTTATTTTATTATTTTTATGTATTAATATTTATCATTTTAGCGTCACTCTCCCTTTAAGCATTTTTTGATATATTTAATTTTATTTCAGTTCCTATTCTCATTTTTGTTCAAAATGTCCTACTTTTGGCCAGTGGGGCCTAATGACTCCTCAGAATAATTTACTTTACCATAATGGTTTCTGGTAACTCCTTTGTATGTTTACCTGAGGATCCAGATCAGCCCTGGGCATCTCTCATTCCAGGTATGGACCCAGCCATTTCCCTATGGAGCTGATGTTAATTTTAGCATGAACTGGTTTTAAAGTAGATATGTCACAGACCTAATGTGTATAAATTGGAGGTGAGATGGTAATTTATTCATAGTGATTTCATTGATACACCATTATGATGATAAAGCCTTGTATATGCTGTTGTATACTTTCAACTCTATACCTACATAATCCCACAGTGGTCCTGACACTCTGAGTGATCCTCTTGGGAATCTGCTACAGAACAGTCACTCTCTCAGATCTGTGAGCTGAGGCCTCAGCTTGGCAGTCCTCAGACTTTCTCATGCAGTAGTGCTTTCTTAAGTCTGGGCCGTGGGCTGGGACATTTGAATACATGGCCAGGCATTTCTTTCTCTTTCCATGTGGCTGGATGAGGCTTCCTCAAATCCTGTGATTCTCAGCATGGATGTCTTAAAATGAAGCTAACTGCAAATGTAAAATGATAATCTGGTGGAAGCTGAAAGACATCAATCTTTGCTTTTTACTGTTCAACAGAATCACTGAGCCCCATTGCAATGGAAGGCAGAGGCAACGAAAATTTAAGACTACCTTCCAGACACTGGGTGCTCGCTATCTCAGGGCAAAGCTACAGAACCAGAGGTTCAAAAAGATCAGAGATGCACCTTAGATCAGGACTTAGACATTCTGTGGGACCCCAAGATTCTCGTCACTGTGCTTCGGTGTCTGTCTTTCCATTCGTTCTCGCAGATTGTGTGTGGGGTCCCCTCTTCCTTCATGGTCTGTTGGCCACCAGCCTGGGAGGACAGAGAGACAGAAGTGGCAATAGAGAGCTTTGTATAGCCTATGAACATGGTATAAATATCCTTCGGGGAGACAGTTTTGGTGAGACAGCTCAACTTGATTTCAGAGTGAAGGGAAATATAAAGGATGGGGACAGAGGCTGGGGTGTCACCTAACTTGCATTAAACAGCAGGTGCCTAGCATAAGGGTCCTAGTGCAAGTCTAATTACCATATGGGTATCAGGGGAAGCTTCTGCAGGGGATTGTGTCAAGGGTCACACTAGAGATGAGTCGGCCATCCGGGTCTAGAAATATTCTCCAGATAAGGTAGGGTAGAGAGCAGGAAGCCACCTCCACCCTCCACCCACATGCAGGGGAGGGAGTCCTCATGTTGCCCAGCACGGAGAAAACTGCCAGGCCATGGCAGACTGCAATGTCTGACCAGCAGGGCCTCCCAAAAGTTGTGGGCAGCAGCAAGTGGAGACTTGTGGAACAAATTCTGTGCCATTTAAAATGATGTTTTAGATGATTAAGAATCTTGACTTTATGCAGAGAGGTTTTAGACAAGACAGAGGTCCCTAGATACCTCTTCTCCCAGATGTATACTATATTAAATTGGTAAATACCACACATATTTATTTACTCAATGCATTACTTCATTGTTACTTTAATACTTTGTATAAGCACTTCACATTTTATTAATAGCAGTGCTTCATGATCAATGTGAACACACATGTCATTGCCCAAACACTTTGGTGCGATGTTTCTTCTTATTTCCCAGATTAATTAGGGGGCAGAGTTTTGCTACCTAGCTCAGGACCCTCCCACCTCAGACTTCTGCGCGCTAGGATTCCAGGCTCGTACCACTGCACCTGTGTCCCGTTGAGCTTTATTAGTATCCTCAAGGAACCAGTTGCTGGTATAAATACATGACTGGAGCTCATGAAACAATACCCCTCATGGACCCCCAGTAACCAGGCAGACGAGGTAGACACTATATAAAATGTGTCATTGGTCCATAGAATGTTCTTCCTGGTATTGGTAATTCTTCTGTAAATGATCTTATTTTCTCTAGGATTGATATGTATGTGGAAGGCCTGAGGGATCTGAGTGACATGATTATGTTCCTTCCCCTCTCTCTGCCGGAGGAGAAGGAGATGAATCATGACTACGTCCTCCATCGAGCCATGACAAGATTCTTTCCTGTTTATGAGAAGGTGAGCAACAATCTTTGGCTGTTTTCTGGTTTGCATCAAAGAGGAAAAAAAAAATCATCAAATGAAATTGAAAGCAGAGTTCCTTTGGTGGATGAAAGATTGCAAACCCTCTGTGCAAACTTGACCATCTCCCTTCACTTGCATGACTAACATTTCTTCCTTCCACTGTGGGTGAATGCCGAAAACTTGACCCTCGCTTAAAACAAAATCAGATGCATATTTTGAACTCACTTGCAAACTGATTTCATTGTCTTTTCTGAGTTGCGCAACATGCTTAGAACTGAATGATTAGTACCCACGTTTACATGTATTGATCATGAACACATCATGGTCATGCATATTATTTGTTACTATGCCTGTGTCACAAATTACAGGTACCCGGCCTTCCTGAGTTATAGTTTTCTCTTAACGTTTAGCAATCCATTTTCTGTCCTTTTGGTCCAAAATGTATCAAACTCTAAATCCTAAACGCTGCAGGCTTTCTCAGTACAAATGTCTTTCAAAGGCATTTAAAGTATATCCATCTGTGATTTGCACACAATTTAAGATAGTTTGCTTTCTAATTTTAAAAACTAGTGCCAATAGCATGGATGGTTAATACCACTATTTTCCCTTCTTATTTTGCTTTTTTTGTGCTGCTGATAGAGATTAAAACCTAGGATAAAACCGTCACATGTGCAAGGCTTTATCCTCAAATACTACGATTTCCAATCCAGCCCCCCTCCCTTATAATACTATGAAGCACAGTGGCGTCACTCATGGAGAGAAGAGGTGACAGTCCCAACATTTCTAACAACAAAGCCAGGAACAATGATGACTCATCTCTACTGAAGGCCAAGGGTGGGGCCATATGCATTTTGCAAGCACTGCCTTCTAATATTTGTATTAATTCCAAGAAAGAGGTGCTGTTATCACTCCACTTATAGATGGGGAAATCGTGACATAGAACAACCTGACGAATGCCAGATTGATAAAAGTCAACACCTGCATTCACAGCTCTACAGACACTTATCCCATGTCTAAGTCTATAATACAACATGGACTTAGGGGCTGGGATATATACCAGTGATGCCTATTCCATTTTTGTATTCCATTGATTTTAAATCGACATGACACAATATTCATAGATTTGTTGAAAGAACACTTGCTAATAAAATTTGGGCTTGTGTACTTAGAGGGGGACATTCTCCCTGTACACAGGAGCCTTCTAAAGAACAGCACACCCAAGGACACCGCCCAGACATGGGGTGAGGACAGACTGTCACCACATGCCCAGAAAAGCCACCAGCCAGGGTGCTGCATAACTTGTGGATAGGTGCGGGGAGATGAGATGAAAAGGAGGCGAAAGAGTATGAGTCTAAACCGTTTTCTGTGCTCAGCTCACTGGAGGGTTGAAGCTAAGCTGAAATCCTAAGAGATTTGGGATAAGGCTTAAATTAAGCTAGGGATGGGACTTAAGTTCATGTTATTAGCTGGGGACAAAAATAACCCCAACAACAACAACAACAGATTAACAAATAGGTCTAACTTCTCAAAAATTTCCCAAACTAGTAACACTTAACTTTTTGAGAGTGGCCCTCACCTTCTGCCTCCTCCATCCCAACCACATTACAGGCACTAAGAGACAACAAGCAACATTATCTCGTGGGCAATCGGCTGAGTTGGGCTGATGTGCAACTCCTTGAAGTCATCTTAATGGCTGAAGAATGCAAGGCCAGTGTTCTCTCAGGCTTCCCTCATTTACAGGTAATGTAAAGATGCAGGCCAGACTTCTGTCTGCTACGGGTAATGCTTCTGAGAGAATGACTGTGCGTTATTGTTTTATTCCCTCACTCAGTCATCCTTTATTGTTCCAGAATTCACTTTTATATTTGTGCTACATCCCGTGCTAGAAATATAAAGATGCCATCACTAAACACATCTAGTCCAGAAAAGGAGCACACAGGCAGGTACCTTCCACACAGTGTGCTAAGGTAAAAACATGGACAAGCAAGTACAGGCCACCTGGACTGTCTCAAGGACCTGAAGGAGGCTTCTGCAGGAAGTGAGCCTCTGTGGTTTTGCCTGGCCTGTAGTAGAACCATAATAAAGTTGCTTCCTAAGCCGCTGCAGCGACCCCCACTTGCAGCTGTAGCACTGTAGAGGCTGAAGTAGGAGGATCTCAAGTTCAAGGTCAGCCGTGGGGTGCAGAGCAAGAGCCCTTTCTCAAGAATAAACAGATGATTTTCTCCCTGGGAGCCGGGGAGGAGCCTGTAAGACAACACCATGTAACATAGTCCTTCCTTAAGACCAGCAGCCACCATGGATGAAACTCATCGTCCGTCCTTCCTCTGCACCGAGAACCAAATACACCTTTACTCATTCATTTCATGCATCTCAGAGTAAAGAGACAGGACTTGGAGGTTAGGAAACTTCTCCGTTGTGGGTTGGTAGAAGGAGTGGGACTCACACTTTAATCTGTCTGATTACACAAATATCATATTGATTAAATCCCATTGATCATTTTAAAGCTAAATTGAAGATATCCAAGACTTGCTACAATTCTAAAGTCTCATTTTTTTCACTACATAGTACAGTGTAAACTTATTTGGAATAGCTATTTGGTTCACTTCATATTTTTCAATGTTGCCTAACTGATATTTCTGAGCATTTCCTGATCATGTACTGCTCCATTCACTGTGATTATCTTAAACAGTAAAAGTGGGGAGCACCGACTCTCTGAGAGATGGCTACACAAACTAAAAAGTACCCACTGTTTGAGTTTATGCAGCCGCCTAAAGTTGTTTAAAAGATCACATAACAGCAAGGAAAACACTGGTGGCCTAAAAGTGAGGGCTCCCCTAATTGTGGCACTCGCTGTGATGTGCTGATGTTGCTTTTATGGATAATATGTCAATGGCATCATTACAGGGGTGGGCTCTTCACATTTAAGACATTAGGATATAATTCTTAAAATGAAATCAGTTGATTACAGCTTGTGAATACTTTTATTACTCATAAAATATTGAAACTTGCCTTGTACAAGGGTACTATCATTTGGCAACCATAGACAATGAAGGAAAATTCCATTATCCTGTCACAGTGGGTGGGTGCACCCCTCGCGGTCCTGACTTCCTTGCTCATGTTCTCCCTCCTTCTGCTCCTCATTTGGACTTTGGGAGCTCAGTCCGGTGCTCCAGTGTGGGTCTCTGTCTCTATCTCCATCCATCGCCAGATGAAGGTTCTATGGATGCTCACCTTCATGGACCTGGAGAGGGGGGAGGACCTTGGACTTCCCACAGGGCAGGGAATCCGGACTGCTCTTCAAACTGGAGAGGGAGGGGGAATGGAGTCGGGGCAGGGGGAGAGGACTGGGAGGAGGGGAAGAGAAATGGGAGGTGGGGAGGAGGCAGAAATTTTTTTCAGTAAATAAATAAATATATAAAAATTCCAGTATCCTCACCCTTTCCCACAGTGTATAAAATAAATTATATTTGTTTCTTTTGAAATGTGCACTCACTCACACACACATACATATACACTCTCTAACACTCACTCACTCTCTCTCTCACACACACACACTCACATATACACACTTGCTCACATACACTCTCTCTCTCTCTCTCCTGTGTGTGTGCGCGCGTGCATGCATGCGCGCGTGCCCTGAAGGAGGTCAGGAGAGGGTGTCAGATCCCCTTGAGCAGGAGTTAGAGGTGACTGTGAGCCACCTGGTGGTGGTGACAGAACTCAGGTCCCCTGGAAGAGTGGGACACTTCCTTAACCTCTAAGCCATCTCTCCAGGGAATACAAATTCCACACATTTTTTTTTTCATTCATCAGAACACACCTTCCTTGTATTTACTTTGCTACATTCTTCTATCGTGGATTGTAGCCTTTTACCGAGGATTGTGGCCTTTTACCTTGCAGGACTTCAAGGTCAGAACCAGCCAGATCCCTACAATTAACAGATTTCTCCAGCCTGGAAGCCAGAGGAAGCCTCCATTGGATGCTGAGTCCCTTGGGATTGCGAAGGACATATTCAAATTTGAACAAGGCATGTTTCTTAAAAACATGAGCACTGTAGTGGCTGAGTATTAACAGACACAGAGGCCCATGGAAGTCAGTGAACACTTTACACTATGCTTGTATCTATGCCCAGGAAAACATCCTGGTGCTGTGTCTGTAAAGAGATGATGAGCGTGCAAGGAAATAAACTACTGGAAACTTATCAATAAGTCAGAAAAGCCAACTCCTGTTTCTAATAAGACATGCTACCAAGAATGAGTCCAGAAGACCCAAGTAGGGCTCTCTGCTCTCGGTACAGTCCTAGAGTAGACTTGCCTGTAGTGAGTGGAAGCCAAAAGGTTTTCACTGTGTGTGTGCATGCACGCACACACATGTGATCACGCGTTTGCTGTGGCATATGTGTTCAGTTCAGAAAATAGCTCTTTATACCCTGTAGACTCTGGAGATTGGAATCATGTGTGGTATTTTGAATGTAATTGGCCCCCATACACTCATGGGGGAGTGGCACTATTTGTCCCTCCTTACCTGGCTCCATCTACAGGCTAGTTCTTCAACCCACAGCTGGCCATCTCCAAGCTACACAGCCTGGCATGCAAGAGAACTGACCCTGCATTCATCACCCGGGACCACAATACTGCGTCATTTTTCTCTGAGACTCACCTTTCAGACTCATTGTTATAACTAGCTAGCTCCTGCAGTACTTTAAGAACAAGATGACACCTGGTCCATAAACAGCCTTCCTGGAGCTGAGGTTTGCTACTAGGTGCGAGTTGGGGTTGACTGAGTACCATCAACAATGATATCAGGATCCTGATCTCTGTAACCCATGTGGCAAGCAGAAATGTGTAGTTCGATTCAGCTAAAGGTCTTTCTACGGGAGATCCCTGGGTTATCTGTTGGACTCCATGTAATTGTGAGGCCTAAGCAGAGCAAGACTGGGGAGCAGAAGGACAGGATCGGGGTGAGGAAGGCAAAGGCTGAGATGAAGGGAGCAGGGCTGGGAGGAGCCTGGATTTAAGTTAAAACTTCTATGCTGAGGAGTACAACAGATTCAAGCTGTTTTTAAATAAATTGATTTATTTATTACAGGGGCAGGAGTGGGGAAGGGGGGATACACATGCCGCAATGCATGTGTGGAAGTCAAAAGCCAGTTTGTGGGAGTTGGTTCTCTGCTTCCACCAGGTAGGTTCCAGAGCTCAAACTGAGGTCATCAGATTGGCGGCAAGAATCTTTACCAGCTGAACCCCACTACCATCCCAGATTCAAGCTATTTTATGTCATCAAATATCATGATTCATTTTGACCGTCAACTCCAGTGGATTGAAAAAGGCCTGGGAGACAGTGAAGCTCAGCCCTGGGGTCTGTGACAGCTCTGTGACACCTCAGGTCCTTAGGACTCTGACCCAGTCGGTAGCTCAATCTCATGGCAGATCCATAACACGGTGGGGTTACTGAGCGTGGGGTTTACTAAGGACAGTATGTCAGCGGGGACACTTCCTTGGGGGCTACACCTCATCCTGGTCTCTTCCTACATGTTGCTCCCTCTGCTTCTTTTCCACCATGAAGCCTCTGTGATCTCCTTCCAAGCCCAGAAACAAAGTTAACCAATGACAATGGGATAAACCCTCTAAAACCATGAGTCATAACACAGAGTCCCCCATCAGGTCTTTGGGATGAGAAAGCCTATGGGAAGAAGTTTTGGTAACTTTTTACAGCCCGTGTAGGAAAGAAACACGTTGCTCATTCCTGGGCTTTCCTGTGTCTTTGTTGCTAGACCTCAGGCCTGTGTCCCACAGTTCCTCACAGCTGTCACACTAGCAGCCATGACACCCAGACCAGAGCAACCCAAGAGACAGAATGAGAAGAGAGACTTGCCAGCAGTTGTCTCTGGTTTGACTCCAGGACATCAAACCACTTACCCACCCAATATGGTCGTCATTGATTTATTTAATTCTTATAAGTGTGTGTCTGTCTATGTGTCCCCCGGGAGGCCAGAAGAGTGTGTTTTTTTATCTCCTGGAGCTGGAGATACAGGGGTTCATGAGTCACATGTGGATGTTGAGAACCACATTTAGGTCTTCAGCAAGAGCAGCAAGTACTGTTAATTGCTGAGCAACCTGTCTCACCAGTCTACCTACAAATAATTTAAGTAACTTTTTTTTTAAAGACAAGGTCTTTCTATTAGTGCTGGCTGCATTAGAATTTGCTGTATACCCTAGACTGTCTTCACACAAGTGCCAATCTTCTCCATCAACCAGAGGCATCTCCTCTATACCTTATGTGGTGACCGCCACATGTCCTAGACTCAGCACTAGGCACAGAGCAGGCAGATGAAATGAGAGAGTCTCCTGTCACCTTCGAGGTCAAGGAGAGTGGAGATGTAAGGAAAAGGGTCTCCAGACCCAAGGTCACGAGCAGTGACCAGGTAGAGGGTACTGTGCATACTTACAGGGCTTTTTTAATGCTCTCTGAGTGAGTGAGTGAGTGAGTGAGTGAGTGAGTGAGTGAGTGAGTGAGTGATGAATATATCAGTGAAGACAGAATGTTGACCTGAATGCTTCCCAGGGACTCAAGAAGACTGGGGATGACAGGAGTCTTATGGTCGCTGTCACTATTTGGAACAATGGTAGCTCTCCAGTTCTCACTGGGATCTACCAGAGAAATCACTAACCACGGATAAAATACTAACTGGTGTTTCTGCACGCTGTCTATAAGCCAGGCGCCTGCCTGAGCTCTTGGTCATCTTAACACCTTTTATCCTCACGATGCCTTTTAGATCCTCATGCTCATCAGCTACAGCTGCAGACTCAGAAACAGAGTGCAGAGACTGTCTGCAAGGAGGAGGGCTGAAATTCGAACCCACACAGTTCAGCTCCAGAGCCCAAGCTCATCACGGTGCATACTA
Organism: Alexandromys fortis; assembly: GCF_014885135.2. Classification (NCBI taxonomy): domain Eukaryota; kingdom Metazoa; phylum Chordata; class Mammalia; order Rodentia; family Cricetidae; genus Alexandromys; species Alexandromys fortis. The sequence continues at coordinate 2,658,724 of NW_026068106.1, forward strand.
TAGGGGTTTTTAAAAATCATTATTATTTTCTCATTCTCTGTGTTGTAAGAAATGCTCTGAGCCTAAATCAATCCCCACCTACCTTCACATGCTTCTGTCTCCAGCTCAAGCTCCCAGCAGGGGAATCAAGCAGATGGGGTTCTCCTGGCCTCAGGCTGGGGGGGCCTAATGGGTCTCTGCCCCCTTGCCCCTCTTCTGCTCCTGCTTTACTTTAAGCCTAGGGCTGTGCAGCATGAATAATACAAACCTAGATATAGCTTTTGGGGTTTAAACCGAAAACCAGAAAAGCAAAGCAGCCAAACCAATAGGGAAGTCTTATTTCTACCAAGGCTGGGCAGACTAAGCAGACTAAACCCCTCTCTCCTCCCATTTTATATTTCCTCTAGTGCTGGGATTTCAGGTGTGACTGCCTAGTCCTGGGATTAAAGGTGTAGACCACCATCACCTGGATTTCTTTCCACATTGATCTTGTGTACCCCAGAGTAGCCTTGACCTCACAGAGATCCATCTGCCTCTGTCTGACAAACTCTGGGATTAAAGGTGTGTCACCATTACCTCACCTCTAGTGGCTTTAGCTTTGCCTCTGATCTTTAGGAAAGATTTATTTATCAAAATATAAATGATATACCACTACAGAGCTGTGTTAAAGGGAAATCTGGGGATTGTGTTACCTTTTATTAATATCAAAATCCATGCATAACGATTACAAGACAGAATGAAGAATCCGGGCCATGTCTCCAGCTGCTCTGCAATCTCATTTCCAAAAGGTGATGGGGAAGCTCCAAGCCATGGGTAGCTGCCAGCTCAACCACCTTCCAAGAAAGCCTGACCCCTTGCTTCCAGTTGTTAGAGAAGACCACGCCCATTGGGCCAAGCTGCTACAATACAATTGGCTAAGGGTCCCAACGACACTCTGTCTCATAGTTCTGGTAACAGCCTCACTGTCCAGTAGCACTGGGGCTGCTTTGCTTTCCTTCTGGTAGTAGTGGACCCACTGCACCCAGAAGGGCCCAGTGTTGCAGTCTGCAGGGCTTGAAGACAGCTAGGGAGGCGCCTTTTGGAAAAGAGGTTGCAGAGCAGCCTTGGAGAACTGAGTGTCTGGGTTCTCTGTCTTCCCATGATGGGGTGGCCATTCTCTCACTCACAGAGGAGCCTCTGATTTCCCTCCCACAGTGTTCCCAAGGATCTTAGAGCCATCCCTCTGCCACTGACCCCCACCCCCCCAGCCAGGTATGGGGTTTCCTGGGACTTGGTTCTAGGAAGATTAGGTGGGTAAGAATTCGGCAGTGACAAACAGAAACAAACACAGAGGCAGTTTGAATCAGTGTATTTTGCACCTCTCAAGCAGGGGTTTTTATACAAGAAAAACAGGTATTACAATTCTAAAAGATGTGTGCAGTGAAGTGGTCACAAAGAATAATTATCACAATCATCTAACACAAGAAAACACAAAATCAATCAGGTATCACATTTCATAACAGTGAGTTTGAAGCATCAATTATGAATGGAACAGGTACCATCATAATCACTAAACAAAACAAAATCCAAAAATCACTTATAATTAATGGCAAACTTTTAGAAGCAAGTTTAAAAAGTCTTTAAGGCACTTGGTTATGACCCCTAGGTCCTTATCAAGTTAATAAATTTCCATGAGTAATCCTTATCTAACATTTAGCTGCTGTCTTATTAAAAATCCTCAAAGTTCAAAGTAAAACTCTACTTAAACAATGCTTTCTATACCCCAATGTCATAGCCAACCTCATCTATACACGCACAGCCATAAAAATTCATATATTATAGGAATATATATAATGAGTTATATATACAAAGTATTATTTTGCAATTATGTAAATGATCATGAAGCAAAGCGTTGAATCTTTCAGAGAAGAGGTCATGGCCAGTGGCCCCTTTTCAAGGGGTGGCTTCTCATTCAATTTTCTCGCTTAAAATCTTGGCCCAGGCTATCAAGAACATCTCATAAATATAGAAAAGGAATAGAAGAAGGTAAAGCAGACAAATACCATTAGAACTATGGTTCAATATTTTTCTCCAGCTAGAGGGTTCCACAACCAGTTCCAGGAGACCTTCTCCCTTTAGAGTCTAAGACCTCAGTCTGTGGAACATGTCCCACAGAATCTCCTGGGGTTTATGTGACATCCCTTGTTATCTCACAGGCTCTCTTCTGCTCCCCTTAGAGCTTGTTCTGGGTGCTCACCTGCAGGTGTTGCCCCCTCCAATCACTGCCATGTGTATACTTTGTGCCGTAGATCCAGCTACAGGGACAGTGGACTAGTATCTGTGTGGTGGGTTCTCTACTTTGTCCTGATTTCACACCCCACAGCGGTCTCCATTCCTGTGCTCTACCGAGAGAGGGAGTATCTCTGAATTTTAAAAGGCTTCTGGGACTCTATTCTATTCCTCCTATTGGCTTCCCTTGTCCACTCTTGATATGAGGGCTTTTGCCTTGATTATTGTTTCCTGTTTTTCCAGTTTAACTGTCATCTCTTAGAGGCCTGCTCTTTTCTGAAGAAGAAACATAGGGGGAGTGGATCTGGGGGAGACGGGAGGATCTGTGGGGGAGCAAGGAGGAGTGGAGGGAGGGAAAACTGAGGGTGGGATGGATTGTATGAGAGAAGAATCTATTTTCAGTTAGAAAGAGAGAGAGAAAGAGAGAGAGAGAGAGAGAGAGAGAGAGAGAGAGAGAGAGAGAGAGAGAGAGGTGGATTGTTCAAATAGAACTT
>NW_026068106.1:2662386-2663904 GCF_014885135.2 Alexandromys fortis
CCAACTCTAGGGTCCTTCAAGTGGATACCAACAGTTAGCAGCTATGATTGTGAGACTACCTCAGCTGGGACAGACAAAGGCTAACTAGCTAGTCATCTGTCCATCCATCCTCTCACCCACCAACGTACCCATCCCCCAACTACCCTCTCTCCCTCCCTCCATGCATCAATCCAGATTAGTTACATCTGTCTCTATGACCAGACACTACCTCCAGGAGGAGGAGGGATTTTTCTTGGCTCATAGTCTCAGAAGGGCCATGCACTTAGAACACGACAGCAGAAAGAGTGTGTGGTGAAGGATCTGATCATTTTTCATGGACACAGAGCTGAGAAACGGGAAAAGTGGGAACTAAACATGACAACATGTTCCTATGGGGTGTCTTTCTCCAGGGACGCCCCATATCCTGAGGTCTCCACGGCCTCCCTAAATAGCTCTGCCAGCCAGCAACTAGAGACGATGGGGAACATTTCACATCTAACCCACAATACTATCTATTTCTGTATCTACAAACTATCTTGCCCCAAGCTGTTCAGGCAGTCTTTCATTTTTACCTTTCTTGTTATTGTTTACTCATTTTGGCTTGTAGGGGGCAACAAAAGGGTGGGCATCAGAGGACTACCTGAGGTAATCAGTTCTCTCCTTCCACGAGGTGGGTGCCAGGGATCAAACATAGGCCCTCCATTTTGGTAGTAAGGGCCTGTCTTACTGAACCATCTGGCCAGCTCTCTAAACTGACTTTTCTTTTTTTTTTCTCGAGACAGGGTTTCTCTGTTTAACAGCTCTGGTATCCTGGAACTCACTTCGTAAATCAGAATGGCCTCGAACTCACAGAGATCTGCAGTCTGCCTCCAGAGTGCTGAGATTAATGACATGCTCACCACCTTCTCCCAGCTATCAGTCTTTAAGACAGTAATAACACACTCACAGAGAGGCTTTTGCTCCATGAATCCCACACAGGAAACACTCCCAGTGAGCCAGGCAGAAGCTCCACTCCTTCTCACAACCTAGCCTTGGAATTCCACAGCAACACTTGCCCTCACTCTGCTGGCAGAGTTCCACGCCTACCGAGATTCAAAGACAGAGACACCCATCCATCGGGAGGAGCAGCCCTGAAAGTAGAATATTAAAGAATATGGAGGAATCACAGCTGCCATATTTGAAGTTACAAGTCACACAGGCTGAGCTCTGCAGAAGAAAAGCTGAAACTGGGAGTCATTTGTGAAGAAACGGGAGAGGGAGAAGCTGTGACCTCAAGAGACATTTCTCTGGCACAGGTCACCACTGGAAGCCCACTGAAAAGACTCTGGCCACCTCAAGCATAGAAGCATGGCTCTGGTAGTCCTTGCCCTCCTTCCCCATCCTCTGTCTTCTAAAAACTGTTAGATTACATTCCCAAAGGAGGCCACCAAGGTCTATTGCCTCATAAGGCCAATTTTTCCTCCTAAGGCTGACTACCAAGGTCTAGCCATCAAAAGTCCCCTTTGGCTCACCTAATTGACATGCCCTTTTAAAGTTAAC
>NW_026068106.1:2667206-2675096 GCF_014885135.2 Alexandromys fortis
GCTCAGCCCTCCTTTTCCTCAAATCCACAGCAGAAGAAAACATCATATTTCTTTGTGTAGAATTTCTTTCTCTTAGATGAGAGTTTCTCTACTTGCAGCTACTTCTACAGAGCAGAACAGTTCAGTGGCCACTGGGTCTGAGTATGGGTTCCTCCCCTGAATCTCAACAGATGCTGCTACACTCTTATTCAGTGTCTTTTTTTTCAGTGTCTTTATATGAATTTTCCTCTGAAAGATCCATGAATTTCTTGGGCTTTAAACCCATCCTTAGGTAGTTTGGGATATCTTAGATCCCAAACAGAATTTGAAGACAGTGAATTCATACCTATAAACTTCCATCCTAAAACTATATCATTTTTCCCTAGCTTCCCTAAATTTCCAAGGAAATATAGAGAACATAAGGTGAACATCGTTGCCAGTCTCCTGGAAGAGGACATCCCCGAGAAGGATTTTAAAATCCTAACATCTCTAGGTTGTAGTTCATTTGGGAAGGTGATGCATGCCAAACATCTTTCCACATATACACAGGTGGCTGTCAAAGCACTCCAGAAAGCACATAATACTGTAGCAGACATCAGATCTGAAGTAACAGTCCATAAATCTTTGCAACACTGTGACATTATTCAGTCCTTCTATGTCATTAACACTCTGAATACGTGTATGGGGTTATGGAATAGCTTGAAGGTAAAGACCTGGAGAGGGTGATCAGGGAGGTGCACTCTTTAAAGGAGAAAGAGACTAGGCCAATATTCAGTCAGTTGGTGTCTGCTGTACACTTCCTGCACCAAAGAAGGATGCACAGCGCGATATCAAGTTAGAGAACATCCTGCTGGGTGAAGGTGGCAAAGTAAAGCTTTGCAATTTCGAATTTGCCACTCAGATTATAGACAACCAGATACCGCAGGATCTCTGGGGCTCCTTGCCATATTGGACCCCAGAGATCCTAGCAAGAAAATCATACGATGGTTTGGCAGGGGATACGTGGAGCTTGGGCATTGTTCTCTATACCAAGGTAACCGGACACTTCCCCTATGAAGAATCCACCATTGAAGCTATGTACTACCATATCACCAACAACATGTGCCCCATTCCAAATCATCTTACTAAACCCTGTTACATCATCTTGGCAAGATTGCTCACAGTTTATATCTGGTTCAGGCTTATGTCATCTCTGCTTGTCGAAAGACCATGGCTGGGCCATATTGAGGAACATATAATACCTTCTGATAAGGAAATCCTCCACAAGGTCTTAGAGGTGATGTGTAACATTGGGTATACCTGCAAACAGGTTATATCATCCCTAAAACATCAGCAGTCAAATAACTTAACAGCAACCATGAACATCATAAAATTCAAACTGAGCTCTGGGGATAGCAGTCTGCAAAATATCATCCCTGCAGCTGCTAGTAGCCTCCTTGACACCTTGAAGAGGAGACATAGCCAATCGGTTCTGCTGATCAGATGCAGAAGCAAAGCAAGGTACACACATACAGCTGCCCAGAGCTGATGCACTACTCAGCTAACATGGTTCCAGAAAAATATTCAATGACCATCAATACCATCAACCCTGCTGCAGGGGACAATACATTCAGCATGATTTCAGTGGATAGCCTCTCTGATAAAAAAAGTCTCAGAAGAAGATTCATTGACCACCAACACCATCAACCCCACTACAGGGGACCATGCATTCAATGTGAATTCAGTGGATACTCTGTCAGAAAAGTTGCAGAAGATTCATTGACCACTAACACCATCAACCCCAGTACAGGTGACAATCCATTCAAAGTGAATGCAGTGCAAAGCCTCTATGATAATTTCTCTGCCCCGGAGCCACCTCTGAATGGGAAATGCATAGGGTTTGTGAACACGACCATCACTGAAGAGGAAACAATCCTTAGAGCCAGACACTCCCAAGGAGCAGCCCCAGGTTGTACCCACAGCCTCTAGAACCAGGCCACACTGGGTCTGGAAGCTGATAAAGAAGCAAATTTCCCATGCATTCAGAGCACTGTGCTGCTGCTGCCTGCCCACCCAATGTGGGAAAACGGAAGTGGCCTAGGAGAATTTCAGTCCTGGTAAGGAGTACCTGCTGCAGGAGGGAGCCAGGACAGAAGCTCAGATTGCTGTGGCCCTGTAACCCAGGGCAACAGGCTCTTGCATCCATACTCCAGCTACAGGTTCTGAGCTGCCAGTCCATTTCTCCTTTAGCTCACTGCTGCCCAGGCACTGCTTGCCAGATCCAGAGCTGGCCAGAAGGCACATCTGCCCAGTGAGCCTCTATCTCCCCATCTTTGGTTATGCTTTTAGGACCAGTACCCACAGTGTCTAAAACACATCCCTCTACAACCAACAATGACTTCAATGCCCACCTCATGCTGATCATCATCTCACCCACTTCATTTTCTCCAACTTATTTGGGACTGTCTCTCAGACAGAACTGCAAGAATGCTCTTAATTCATCCAGGGCATCTGTGTTTCCTGGCAATCTCAATCCAACCCCCTTGCATCATTTTGCCCATGTCACAAAAGTATTCACAAATTTGACGATATTTCACATTGTCCTGCTCTTGTGTGGCAAGGGCACCTTATATATAGGGTGCAACTATCTAATCATAGAAGTCTCCCTACAGGAAAGGAAATCCAGGTGCCCATTCTGTGTTCACCCTGGACCTGATAAGATCCTACTCACAATGTGTGGGGACCACGCATCCCTGTAGATTTGTCTGCAAAGACGATGTCTGAAGACACTAAGAACAGCACTCCCTGTGCCGCACATCCACAGAAGAATGCGGTCATTACTTCAGAGCATTGGAAAGGAGTTCCATGTCCTTGGATCTCATTGAGAGGAAACAAAGTGTGCAGATTTGAAGTTTAGGCTTCAATATGAACTCACAATGCTCCACTAGTTCTGATTTAGGTGTTTTGTCTTTTTTAAAATTTGGTACTTGTTATTTGTTAGTTTTTATATATCTCTAAGAAAAATGTTTTCATTGGCATACCTTAGAAACACTCAAGTAAGTTAAATTTAAATAGAGAAAGTAGTACATATATGATTTCCCCCTCTCTTGTTAATGTTTCATTTTAACATAAGATACTCATTTGTAAGTATAAAAGCCTTATATGGACAATAAAATTTAATGAATAGTCCAAAAAGAGAGAATTTTCTGGTTCAGACTTGCAGGAGAAACTTCAGCCAGCCTATTCAAGACTCAGCTAGCCTGACAAACTAGCCCTCATTGAGCATATGAGGCAGGAACTTCCTTCCTGAGCCAACGTAACCATGCTGCTATACCCAGAGACAGCTGACAAAGAGAAACCTGACCAGAGATGCCAATTAAGGAAGGACAACACAGCAGAGTTTGTCACCTTGAGATATGATATGAGAGGCCTGCCCTTACCCTCAATAAAGGAGTTGGCCTTTAGTAATCACCTGACTTCAAGATTCTGTGTGGTTGACTCCAGGCCTTCTTGTCCCTCCCACAGGTGGTATCCCTGCTGGGTCACCCCCAACACAGGCTCAATTTTCCTTCAAATCTCTCTCCCTCCTCCTCCTCCTCCTCCTCCTCCTCCTCCTCCTCCTCCTCCTCCATTTCCTCTTTATATTTTCTTTTGTGGCCTCTCAGGAGCTCACCATCTCATCTCCCAAGAAAAGGAAAAAAATGGCAGCAGCCATTCCTGAGGTCAGCTGAAGATGGAATAAAAATCAATCCAGATTAATCAAACCATTAGGGAATCAAACATGAAAAGACATCTTTGATCAACCATGGTCTAAGTTTTAGTCTCTACTTGTGAGGCTCCTGGGGGCAGCAGAATAATGTAGTCTTCATCTTTGGGGAGCAGAACGGATGGAGACCACAAAACTGCTGATCCAGGACTCTGTGAAACAGGTTCTCCTGCTTTTGAGGCTTTATCTACAGCTATCAGTGTCTCCAGTGTTTACATCATACCCACCATTAAGAATATTTGGGGGACTAGAGAGATGGCTCAGCGGTTAAGAGCACTGGTGGTTCTTCCAGAGGACCTGGGTTCAGATCCTAACACCTACATGGCAGCTTACAAATGCTGGTAACTCTACCTCCATGGGATCTGACACCCTCGCAAAATACCAATGCACAGATAATAAAAATAAATAAATCATTGGGAGTGGGAGGGGAATGGGAGGAGGGGAGGAAGTGTAAATTTTTTGAATGGAAAAATAAATTTAAAAAAGGGAAAAAATATTTGGGATGCAATACAAGAATCCCGACTTTACTGGTTGAAATGAATGGGGTGTAGAGGGATTGCTTTTCTTATATAACAAAATTCTAAAGAAAACACCTGATGGTCCTGATTTGCAACTCAAAATTTTGGCTTTTTCTTTATAGTTTGCAAGATGGCTACTTCAATAACAGGTACCATCACCACCTTCCATCAGAAGGAAACAGGAAGGTGGTTTTGTGAAAACTTAGGGACCCATGTCCAAGCCCTCAACACAAATGTAATGTCAGAATCATTGGTTTGCGCATCTGTGATCCCAGCATTCCTACAGCAAGATGGGAGGTAGAAACAGGACAGTCACAGGAGCTCACAGACCACTAGCCTGTATATACAGTGGCCGTGAAACCCTGTCTCAAACAGATGGAGGACAAGGACCAACACATAAAGAGGTCCTCTGACTTCCACATGTGTGCTTTGGCACACATAGCCCTGTCTGTATTCACATATATTCAACACACGCACCTTCTCTCTTTATATGCCTTTCTCTGTGTCTCTGTCTTATTTTTTCTTTCATACATGTACACACACACACACAGACACACAGACATACACAAACAGGCACACACATACACACACACTACTGAGAAGCAAATAAGTAGAGAGGGGGAAGAGGAAACATATAATCAGGAAACTTCATGCCTGCCAAGGTGAGCTTATTTTGCTTGTCGTCTCCATGGGCAATATGACTAAGGGGAAGGTGTGAGAATGTGGTTTACCAGTTCAACCCACAGTAGCTGCATCATCTCCAATACCCACCTGTGCACAAGGTGTGGACCTGTTTTTTCATAGCTAATGCTCTCATCCCAGGAATATCTAGACCATTTCTCTCTCAATTTCAGTTTTCCCAGCCAATTAACCATTCACATTTGGCCCTTGTACTTGTTTGCATTCTCCAGAGGAAGAGATGTGCATGGGAGGAGATACTTATCATTCTTGCTATTAACATTTTATATAATATTTTAATTCATATTAGTATTTTACTATTGTGTGTTCTGGAAGTTCTGGAGATCAAACCCAGGACATCAGGCTTGATGACAGGCATTGTTACCAGGTGATTTCATCTCACTGGCCCTGAAGATTTCTTGGACTGGGTAAAGGTTAACAAAATGTCTGGCATAGTCCAGCATTGGCAACAGACATGCCCAGTCTGGAAGATGAATGCCTCAACAGTTCCAGTCTGCTGCTGGATACATGGAATCTCCCTTGCACTGAGTTCACATTGAAGGAAAAAGGAGTTGGCATGATGTCTTTGGAGGATTGCTACAACAATGGGAAAATTCCTCAAAGAAGGGGCTTGTACACCTAAGTCTTCCTCTTCCCCTAATTTTCTCTCTGGGCTCCCAGCCCTTTGGATGGAACCATTAACAATCAGGGTGTGTCGACTCCAATCGCTGTACCACATGCCAACCCTCTGGAAATTCCCCTACAAATGCACAAGTGTGTGCTACCCATCCTAGACACTCATCCAGCCAAGTTCAGAACCAGTACTTCACAGTTCTGCCTGTTAGCTTGAGAAATGATTACCCACAAATCATGGTGACAGTCATTACCCCAGGAAAGATCCACCCACTGGACTGGACACATGACCTGAAGTCCTAGTAATCTGAAGACCTGGTCCTGGTGCTGAACCTCCAGAAAGTCAGGTGGTCTGGGAAGGCCAATCAGCATCCTTCCACAAGGCTTCTGGCACAGAGAAAGAGACAGATCTCCCCATTTTCGGTAGTAGATGCAGAAGCAGGATCTTCTGGTAGAGAAACTGAATCCTTAGAAGGGAAAATTGAGGGTGAGATGTTAAAGAATTGCCTGCAGTAGACAGCATCCCATGACAGACCAAGGAAGGCTCCACCCAGGCCAGAGTGGTGAAACAGGAGTTTCCTGGGGATATTTATGGGAGAGAGGAGGATGCATAGGAGCTACAGGAAGTTTCGCTGTGTGTCATGCAGGCAGTTACACCACTGAAGATGCCCCACTCTGACACTCCAGCAGCTGTTTGCTCAGAGAAGGAGGCTTTGTGGGTCTCTCCTCCTTCCTCAAGAGAAAGTGAAAAATGCATGGTTTTGTGAGGATTTTCTTTTTCGAACAGAACAACTTCTGTGTCTCCAGATGGCAGCATTCATGTCCAAGACAGAGAAAATAACCCCAGTACCAAAGCTCCCATCTTACAGACTTGAGAATCTAAGAGAACCACGAAGAAAGCAGAGAAGGCAACCTTGAATCTGATTGTGAATGGAACCTTGCAGACCAAAAAATCACACTTTTGACCAGTTGGTATTAAATTTCTGCCCACTGTGGATCAGAGTCATGATTGTGTCAGCATTTGTACAAATGCTACGAATGTAAGTGCTCCTGATGTGGAAATGAGGGAATAGGTTGTCACAGGACATCAGAGAGACTCAGGATGCATTTATGGTTCTCAGTACAGTTGGTGCAGGTTCAATGGTGCATGCAACATGCAACTGCAGCCTTGGTTATGCTTTGGGAATTGCCCTGCCTTTCCCCAAGGTTGTTAAGGATCCCTGGGACAGCCTGCACATGCCGGATGCCCCGCTGAAGTAATTGTGTACATAGTGGACTACATTACAGTAAGGACTTCATACGACATCCTGGTCCGGTGCTAGAATCAAGCCAGGAAGTAGCAAGGAGAAAGGTAATAAGTGCTCCTGCTGTGTGTGAAGACACACACATGCACAAACACACATGCACACGCACACACACATGCATACATACACATGCAGGCACCCCCACATACACTCACACGCATGCACACACACAGACATGCATACAAACACATGCAGGCATCCCCCCACATGCACACATATGCAGGCACACACACATACCCCCCCACACCCTTCAAACACCATAGCAATAGGGTCAGAACATGAGAGTACAAAGACTCCCAAAGAACTTTCCAAGCTGGAGTGATGCAGAGGGTTGTTATCATTTACTAAGAGGTGCAGCAGAGGCGCCCCTGCTGATAGGAAGGGCTGCCTTTGACTTAGACTAAGTTGTTCAGTCACGGGAATGTGAATTCCTTTGAGTACTGATTTAGTTAAGCTCCTCTCAATCCTGAAAATGGAGACTCTTGTGGGATCTTCAGAAGTGGCTCTGTCTCTGTTATGGATTTCTAATCCTTATATTACAAAGAGAACCATGCTCCTCTACAAAAAACCACCTACTGCTATTGTTAGTACAGCAATGGACTCTGTGTCTGAAGAAGCTGGTCAAGAGGAAGACAACTGGCTCACATTGGCTCTCAGTTTTTCCTTATTATTTGAAGTATCTTCTTTTTTCCCGTTTTTTATTTTATTGATATTTATTGAGTTCTACATTTTTCTCTGCTCTTCTCCCTGCCTCTCCCCTCCCCCCTTCAGTCCTCCCACAAGGTCCCCATGCTCCCAATTTACTCAGGAGATTTTCTTTTTCTATTTCCCACGTAGAATAGATCTATGTAAGTCTCTCTTAGTGTCCTCATTGTTTTCAAAGTCCTCTGAGATTGTGGTTTGTAGGCTGGCTTTCTTTGCTTTATGTTTAAAAACCACTTATGAGTGAGTACATGTGATAATTGCCTTTTTGTGTCTGGGTTACCTCACTCAAAATAATGTTAAACCATTTCTCCATCTGTGGGATGAATCC
>NW_026068106.1:2681324-2687065 GCF_014885135.2 Alexandromys fortis
ATTCTGGGCTAAAACCACCTGGTTCTAGGCTTTTTTTTTTTTTTTGATTGGGAGACTTTTGATGACTGTTTCTATTTCTTCAGCAGTTATAGGTCTGTTTTATTTGCTTATCTGGTCTTGATTTTATTTTGGTAAGTGATATTTATCCAGAAAGTTGTCCATTTCCTTTAAGTTTTCCAATTTTGTGGAGTACAGGTTTTCAAAATATGATCCTCTGTATTTCCTCTGTGTCTGTTTTTATGTCTCCCCTTTCATTTCTGATTTTGTTTATTTGGATATTCTCTCTCTGCCTTTGGTTAGTTTGGATAAAGGTTTGTCTATTTTGTTGATTTTCTCGAAGCACCAACTCTTTGTCTCATTGATTCTTTGTATTGTTTTCTTTGTTTCTATTTTGTTCATTTCAGCTCTCAATTTGATTATTTTTTGCCTTCTAGTTCTCTTAGGTGAATTTGCTTATTTTTGTTCTAAAATTTTCAAATGTTCTGTTAATTCACTAGTGTGAGATTTTTCCAGCTTCTTTGCGTAGGCATTTAGGCTATTAACTTTCCTCTTAACACTGCTTTCATTGTGTCCCATAAATTTGGGTATGTTGTGTGGTCATTTTCCTTGAATTTTAGAAAATTCTTAATTTCCCCCTTTATTTCTTCCTTGACCCATTGATGATTCAGGTGAGCATCGTTTAATTTCCACAAGCATGTGTGTTTTCTGAAATTAGTATTACAGTTGACTTCTAGTTTTAAACCATGGTGATCTGATAAGGTACATTGCGCTATTTCAATTTTTTTTTTGTTTTTGTTGAGGTTTGTTTTGTTACTGAGTATGTGGTCAGTTTTTGAGAAGGTTCCATGAGGTGCTGAGAAGAAGGTATATTCTTTTCTGTTTGGATGGAATATTCTATAGATGTCTATTAAGCCCGTTTGAGTCATAACATCTGCTAGTTCTCTTATTTCTCTGTTCATTTTTTTGTCTGATTGACCTGCCCATTTGTGAGAGGGGAGTATTGAAGTCTCCCACTATTAGTGTGTGGTGTTTAATGTATGATTTAAGCTTTAGAAGTGTTTCATTGTCATATGAGGGTGCCCTTGTATTTGGGATATAGATGTTCAGTATTAAAATTTCCTCTTGATGGATTTTTCCTGTGATTAATATGAAATGACCTTCTTTGTCTCTTTTGACTGATTTTAGCTTGAAGTCTATTTTGTTAGATATTAGGATAGTTACACCTGCTTGTTTCTTAGGTCCATTTTTTCCAACTCTTTACTCTGAGATGATATCTGTCTTTGAGGTTGAGATCCGTTTCTTGTATGCAGAAGAAGGATGGATTCTGTTTTGTTATCCAATCTGTTACCCTGTGCCTTTTTACAGGCGAGTTTAGTCTATTTACATTAAGGGATACTAATGACTGGTGATTGCTCTCTCCTGTTAATGTAGTTTTTACTTTTTGGTGATGTTAATTTGTGCATTTTTTCTTCTTTGTGATTTGTTGTAATGAGATCATCAATTGTCTGTGTTTTTGTTGGTGTAGCCATCTTCCTTCGGTTGGAGTTTTCCTTCAAGTATTTTGTGTAGGGCTGTGTTTCTGACTAGGTATTGGTGAAATCTAGTTTTGTCATTGAATATCTTGTTTTGTCCTTTATGGTGACTGAAAATTTTGCTAAGCATAGTAGTCTGGGCTGGCATCCATGGTCTTTTATTGTATGCATAATGCTTGACCATGACCTTCTAGTTTTCATTGTTTCCAATTAGAAGTCAGGTGTAATTCTGATAGGTCTACCTGTAAGCGTTACCTGGCCTTTTTCCTTAGCACCTATTAATATGCTTTCCTTAATCTGTATGTTTAGTGTTTTGATTATTATGTGGCGAGAGGACTTTTTTTTGGACCCAGTCTATTTGGTGTTCTGTAAGCTTCTTGTATCTTCATATACATATCTTTCTTTAGGTAGGGAAAGTTTTCTTCTATGAGTTTGTTAAATTTTCTGTGCCTTTGAGTTGAACTTCTCCTTCTGATATCCTAATTATTCTAAGATTTGGCCTTTTCATGGTCTTTCATATTTCATGGATATTTTGAGTTAAGCTTTTGTTAATGTTTTCTTTAACTGATGAGTCTATTTCCTCTATTGTATCTTCAGCACTTGAGATTCTCTCTTCCATTTCTTGTATTCTGCTGTTCATGCTTGTGTTTGTGGTTCTTGATTTTTTTTCTCATGATTTCTGTTTCTATAATTCCATCAGCTTGTGTTTTCGTTATTGTTTCTATTTCAGTTTTCAACTCCTGGATAGTTTCTTTTATATGTTTGATTTCTTTTTCTTGGTTTTCTTTAAGCGATTTGCTGATATCTTCTAATTTTTGTTTGTCTATTCCTCAATTTGTTTAAGGGAATTTCTCATTTCATCTTTAAAAATTTCAAACATTGTCTTGAAGTTATTTTTTAGGTCATTTTCTTTCAATTCATCCATATTGGGTTATTCAGGTATTGCTGTTGTAGGGTCTTTAGGTTTTACTGGTGTTGTGTTGCTCTTTGTGGTGTAGTGTGTGATCTTACCTTTTCTACTCATCTTTTTCTCTAATAGGTTTGGTTAAGGCTGTCTGAGGTTCTGTTGAATATTCATCTAGGTCCTAGTGAATTTAAAGCTCAGATGGTTGTTTCTCCTGGTACAGTCAGTGTCACAGTTCTAGTTACCCATTTGTACTCCTGTTCCTAGAGATAGCTCAGCGCTCCTATGTTTTGCTCTGCTCCCCTGGAGTTTGCTGTCTCAGGCCTATTTGGCTTAGGTTGCTGGTGTTGATCTGTTTCTATAAATCCTTGTCTGGATCCCCTCCTACAGAAATCCCTGGCTTGGAGTTGGACCTGTTCTGGTGGAGATTGCTGACACTGGATCTGGTCGCTGGCTCAATCCTGATCTGCCAGTGTTCTGGGACTAGGTTGCTTCCCAGGATTGGATTTGCTCCTAGCTTCTGCTCCCTGTGGAGCTTGTTTCCTCAGGTCCTCTCTGTCCTAGGTAGTTCACATTGACTCTCTTTGCACATGGCTCCTGAAGTTCCTCCTTTCAAATGAGAAAGTATTTTGAGCCCTGATGCATGATTGGGCTTGCAGGAATGCTCTGGGCACTGGCACAATTGTCTATTGCTTATATTTGGCTTCAGTCAACGGGGCACATTCCTACAAACTGAAGAACACTGGAGACATCTTTGTCTTACTGAGGCCAAAGACCTGGGAGCTAGTTGTAGAATATTATTTTAAGATGGGTTACATTTGTTTATGTTGAGGAACATTTGTTTAATGATGCAAAGATGTGCTGCATTCTTTTAAGTTGCATTTGTTTAACTCTGTGAAGTTGTACTACTTTGCCTGTCTAAATCACCTGATTGGTCTAAAAAGAGCTGGATGGCCAATAGCTAAGCAGGAGAAGGGACAGGTGGGACTGGTGGGCAGGGAGAATAAATAGGAGAAGTCTGGGGAGAGAGATCAAGAAGTCAGGAAAGAAGGAGAGGAGGCCAGCAGGAGCCATCACTTCCTGGATGCGCCTGAAGGTGAACGTGGAATTTCTCTTCAGTCCAGCATTGCTAGTGTAGGTGTTTGTTCTCCCTCCCCCCACTGCTGCTCAGAGGTTAATAAGAAAACACAGAAGCTTCTGAGCTTCTCCTCCAGCTGTCCAGCTTCAATTCCAACTGTCTAACTTTTCTTACAGCTGTCTAACTTCTTTTCCAGATGACTCCCTCCTCCTCCATCCCTTAGCCTGTTGCCTTCTAAGGCTGTTGTGAAGACTGCTGGGAAATAAACCCCGAGTCCCCTATCCTTGCCCTCCCTATGATCAAGTGGGAACAACTGGAGCTCTAAGCAATTGCTCAAGCTATTTTACTCAAGTTTATTTCTGCTCACCTGTCTTCAGGATTTGTGTTTAAGCACTGTTCTTCTGTCTTGCTCTGGTTTCTGTTGAGTCTAAAACTGCAAAACAGAGAATAAGTATTTTGACATACAACTACCTGGGCACTCTTTATTACAAATCTGACTGATGAATTCAGTTATGTAGTGACACAAATTGAAATGAATATAAGCTGTACATATATTGATAAGTGATTTTTATGACTAATTAATTGTTAATTTTAGGAATTGAGGTATGGCTCAGTGGTTAAAAGTACTCACTGCACTTCCAAAGGTTTCAATTTCTATTTCAATTTCTAGCACCCACATGGTTGCTCACAACTGTTTAACACCCTTTTCTGGTGTGCTGATATATATGCACAAAAAGCATCCATATACATAAAATACATTAGTAAGTAAATCCTTTTGAACAACTTAATAAATAAATGCTAGTGTTTTTACAAATACAGCTCTTTGACCTTGGAATTAGTATGGACAGTTCTTGGAACAACCTTTCCCAAAAATGAGTATTGTGAACTTCAGAAGTAGAGGATGTGTGTGCAGGTATGAATGGAACAACATGGGACCTGAGATCCAACCTAAGATCCTCTGGAAGAGAAGCAAGTGTCCTTATCATCAGACCCCTTGTGTATATTCACATGTTCATTTATATAGTTGTGTGTTTGTGTGTAAACCAAAAGACAACCTCAGCTAGTGAGCCTCTGGTGCCATGCACCCTGTGTATGAGTGTGTGTGTGTGTGTGTGTGTGTGTTTGTATGTGTGTGTATGCTCACTGGAAAAGGCATGTGCATGCAGAGGAGGTGTGCAAGTGTGCCACAGTGCTCATGAGAAGGTAAGAGGGCACCTTTAGTCACTCACTTTCCACATTGCTTAATCCATGGTCTCTTTGTTGTGTGCTTCTGTAAATTAGCTGACCCTCAAGTTTCTGAAGAGTTTCTTATCTCCACCTCCCCCTTTCTCACAATAGGAGCCCTGAAATTATAGGCACACCCTACTGTGCTCAGGTTTACATGAGTTTGAGTGGTTTGAACTCAGGTCCTCTGATTTCTTGCAAGGCAATTGCTTTACCTACAGAGTTATCTGCCAGTCTGGAAAAGGCTGAATTTACTTAAGGCAAGTGCACAAAGGAACCTCTACCTCATGAACCTCACTGAGACTCCCTAGAATCTTGTATGTGTGGAAAACTTTAAAGCATATGGATCATGTACAAATCCCATGACCTGTAACTTCAGCAAGGTTCCAACTCTCAAAAGATCCATAACTTCCCAAACAGAGCCGTCAGCTCGGAACCAAATGTTCAGACACAGGCATCTGGAGCGGCTTCATTGTCGACCACAAAAAGACATCATGGACTTACGTGAGCGCTGGGAAACCGAAGGCAGAGGTCTCAGAAGAGCATCTCCCACATGAGCCTGGGATCCACATCATCCTCCGCTCTTCTCAGTCGCCCATAACCTGAAACAGAGTAGGAACATCAGAGGTGCACTGAGTGGTCCATGGGGCAGTGGGATGTCAGGAGCAGTGGTGACCACCAGGTAGGTGCTTATAATCCCAGCACCTCAAAATAGTGCGCTGTTCCGTTTGTTACACTCTGCCCAGTTCCCGGGCTCTCCTTTCGCACTGCAACAGAAAACAAGCTGCAGCTTTCCCTTCTCCACTGTCCACACCTCCTGTGGATTAACAGCAGCAAGCGTCCCCCGCACCTGCCCCTTTAACACACAAGTCAAGCAGAGCAGTAAAACAGACAACACCCACCCACCAGACTCCGAAAATATATCGAGGAAAGAGAAACCAAGGAACAAAACACCCATGCAACCCAGACAAACTCAGAAATCAGCCCAAAACCTGATACCTAG
>NW_026068106.1:2692187-2693453 GCF_014885135.2 Alexandromys fortis
TTTTTTTTTTTTTTTTGGAGGCTGAAAGTATCCATCTGCAGACATTGAGACCCAAGTTGGATTTGGATTGAAGTGGATTCTGAATGCTTCTGACTGTGTTGAAGAGAGGAACTTTGTAAGGAGTAAACAAGTTGAATAGAGAAAACAGTGATCAATAGTGGGCATTTTATGATCGTTTTAATGTTTTCTGCTGTGAAACATTTCAAGATTTATTGAAGACCCCCCCCACCCCATTTTTCCTACTACACTCACACACGCACACTCACACTTTTTACTTGCCATAATGAACATCCAGCCCCTGTGGAGATCTCTTATGAGAACATGCGCTTTCTGATAACTCACAACCCCACCAACGCTGCTCTCAACAAGTTCACAGCAACTTCAGAAGCACAAAGTGACCACTTTGGTTTGAGTTTGTGGTGCTCCCCATGATAAAGCTGCAGGTGAAAGGAGGAATCCACGTTCTAGATTGGCCATTTGATGATGGTGCTCTACCCCTTAAACAGTAGATGACGGGCTAAACCTGATAAAGCCAAGTGTGGTGAAGAGTCAGGTTGCTGTGCTGCAGTGCTTTGTGTGGCAGGGTTGGGAGGGGCCCCAGTGCTAGTGGCACCTGCATTGATGTGGGATGCAGTGTGAAGATGCCAGTCACTTTATAAGACAAAAATGAAGGGGAACATTCAATTCCAAACAGCAGCTTTACTTGGAGAAGTACCAACCTAATGTGTGATTACGCTTCAGAGATTCCAATGGGGCATTGCTGTGTTCAGTAGAAGTAGAGGAAGGCTGACTGGATCGTGGAGTTAGAGGGAACTCTTGGTAAGTGGAAATGTGAATCTGGAATCTATCTGTGTTGACAAAGCAATGATGGATTCAGTACTCCTCAACTTCTAATGATTGAAAAGAAAGCAAATGATAGAAAAATCTCTCTAGAACACGAATAAAATGTTTAAGAAAAGAAATCAGAAAGGAAAAGAAATGAGATGAATTTAGTGAAAGATGATTTTGCTCCTCGTTTTGGAGTTTTGATTCCTGCCAGGATTGAATGATTTCAAAAATCTCCTGTGTTTTTAAGTTTTTTTTTTCCAAAATAGATGTCTGAAAAAAACCAGAAAGAAAAAAAAAAACTCACAATAACAGCCAAAGCAACATGTCTCCATTAGAGCCCAACAATCCTACCACAGGAGCCCTGAATGTTCCAACATAGGTGAAGCACAGAAAAATACCTTAAAACCACCTTTATGAAGATGATTGAAGCCCTTAAAG
>NW_026068106.1:2693652-2695870 GCF_014885135.2 Alexandromys fortis
AGGCCAGTTTGGGTTACAAAATGAGACTCTGTCTCAAAAAATATGTCTCAGCCATTGTGCTGAGCAATCTTGTCATCCTGTCACCGAGTTGTCTACCCCACTCATCCCTGGTCATTCAGGGACCACTGATAGACTTTTGTTCCACACCATTGTCACCCTCCTGTGCTTTGTCTTGTTCAGAGGAATGTATAGTATTTCTGGGTACAAAGGCCCACCTATTGTCCCCCACTATTAGCTGACCCAGATGATAGCATATGGTTTCAGAGTAGCCTCCTTGAGTCCCTGACTCCGTCATCTCGAGAAAGTTGCTAATGCTGAGACCTATGATGTCTCACTTGTAAAACCAGGAACACAATGTCCCCCGAGAAGATGCAACATTTCTTAAATGGCTTCATGGAGACAGCCCTGCACACAGCTGTCCTGCTCGTGACAGCTCTCAGTGTCCTGAAGCCAGAGACCCACTGCCATCCCCTTTCCTGCCTTCTTCCTTAGAGGAGATGTGGTGGCCCCTCTGACCTGCTCCATTTTCTTCTGCTTCAGTGCTGCAACCACCTCTGTACTTACAGCCCTCTCAAACCATCTGCCTGGGCCCTTCCCAGCCCAAGGCTCTGTCCATCTGCCCTGTGATTCAGAAGAGACTAGCTTGCAATAGTATGAGTGTCTGAGCCATCATGCTAGTTTTGCTGGGGGCGGAGATGCCATTGGATGTGTTGGAGGTATAGAGGTTTATGTATGTAATTTGGCATGTGCACCCATACCCACCTATGCATGCATGTTTGGGAGTGTGTGCAGAATGTGGATGTCTCTGGGGCAGGCGTCATGTGTATGTATGTGAATGGGCATTTGATCTGTCTTCTAAAAAGAGTTCTTCTTCTCCCAAGTTCTCTATTTATTGATGAGCTTCCCACAATTCCTGGAGGCAGGGGCGTGGATTGGCAGCTTCCCACAATCTTGAGGCAGTGATGTGGGTTGGGTCCTTTAGAGATCCAGGGACAGGTGCGGTAAGCCTTTACTACCCAAATGTCTTCCCTTGATGTCAAATGCAGTCTCCCCTCCCAGGTAGGTGATTCTTAGAAAATAAATCTCGGGCTCTGATCAGGTTACATATGAACAAAGACAACAAGACTCTTGCCCCTTTGTACTGTCACCTCTGATTCAGCTAAATGGAGGAAGAACTTCCTGCAGGCTTTGGAGAAGTCAGCTGGAATGTGAGAGAGGACCAGGAAGGCCTTAGGAGCCAAGTGTGAGCATCAGTTGCAACCAGGGAGGAAGTGAGGATTTTGACTACAAAACTCATGCCCATGAGGCAAACATTCTCCCAAAGCCACCACAGTCTGTCGTGCCATGAGCCCAGACTACAGGCTGGAGTATCTGAAACTGTGAGCCAAGTTAGATCTATGAAGTCAGACCATGAAATAAATTCCTACTGACTACATTGCTGCAGAGTTCTGCTTTCATGGCCCATCACCCAACCCTCCCAGGCTGCAAACAAGGCAAGGTAGGAACACAGGAGTCCGTCCCCCATAATTGTGAGGGGAGAGAGCAATGTTTTCCCTCTTTAAAAATTTAAATTTATGGAAAGTATTAATGGCTCCTCATTGGCCAAAATGATGGAAATCCAGCACTATTACACATTGTGATTACAAGTATAAATTGGACCAGTCATGCAGAGTACAATTCAGCGAAATCCCATCTAGGTTTCAGAAGTATACTCTGTGATGGATACGATAAAGAAAAGGCATATTTCTCAATAATTGTCCTGACCTTTAGTGATGCCTGCCTACAGTTCACGAGACCTTTCCATAGACTGTGAGAAATACAAGAAGCCATAAAGACTACCAGTGGGGTGGGATCACTAAGAGTTTTAAAATAAAAATTGCCTCTTCAGTTCTTTTTCATTATATTACCCCCCCCCCCATACATTCGTTATTCCAGCAATCTTTCACCTGAGAACCTGCCAAAGACAATCACATTTCTGTGTCTGAAATGCAGCTGTTTGTCCTGTTCCTCACCTGGTGACCCAGTCAACAGAAACATTCCCCAATGCCATCAGCTTCTTTACCACATCTCCCAGCTTACTTAGAGATTTCCCACTTGCTTTAGCCCTTGCCTGCCATGCACGAAAACCTCACAGGGAGTTTCTTGTGAAGTCTATCCTCACTGACACACACAGAGTTAAATCTGTCTGAATTCCATTCTTCAAGGTCTCCACTAGCAG
>NW_026068107.1:0-2562 GCF_014885135.2 Alexandromys fortis
GGGCCAGACAGTGTTTGAAAGAATACAATTTCCATGTAATTATTTCTGGGTATAAACTAGCCATGCGGGCGGCCGGGTGCCGGGGACGCAGCCCTGCCGCCGCTCCTATTTCAACATAGTAAGGTGAGCATCCAAACTTCCTAGGCTCCCACAAAGCCAGTATGTGCCAGGGACAGAGGCAGGTGAATCCCAATGTATCACTTGTCAGAGAATCTAATCAACAGTTCTCATCAACAATAGAAATTAGTTTCAGCAGACCAAAGCAGTATAAATAAAATCAGGCAAGTTTGTGGTAACATTCTTGAGTTATGGCATGAGGACACACAGAGTGAGGACAGAGGATTGTACTTTTGAGACTAGTCTGAACTTCATGATACTGCCTTAAAAATGAAAACAAACAAACAAAACCCAGCCAGGCATAGTGGTTTTTATTAATCCCAGGACTTAGGGAATAGGTAAGTGGATTTGGGGAAATTAGAGGCCAGCTTCTACCTGATGAGTTTCAGTACCGCCAAAGTGATATAGTGAAATACTGGTTCAATTTTTTTTTTAAAAAACTGGATTGGTGGTGGCAGCACATGCCTTTAATCCCAGCACTTTGGATGCAGAGGTAGTCGGATCTCTGTGAGTTCGAGGCCAACCTGGCACACAGAGCAAGGTTCAGGACAGGCTCCAAAGCTACAAAGAGAAACCCTAAGGGAAAAAAAAAACTTTAAAGAAAAGCAAAATATTAGTATCCAGGCAAAACATCAGTCTCCCTCTTCTTCTTTATGTCTGTACACGAGTGTGTATATTTGTGTGTGTTCTGTGCATACATGTGTGTGTGTGTTCTGTGCATACACGTGTATGTGTGTGTGTTCTGTGCATACACATGTGTGTATGTGTGTGTTCTGTGCATGCACATGTGTGTATGTGCGTGTGTTCTGTGCATACACGTGTATGTGTGTGTTCTGTGCATACACGTCTGTGTGTTCTGTGCATACACGTCTGTGTGCTCTATGCATACATGTGTGCAGACATGTAGTGTACCCTTCATGCACAGAGACCGGAAGAGGAGTCTAGGTACTCTGATCTATCACTTTACACCTGATTCCACTGAGTCAGCATCTTTCACTGAACCTGGAGATAGGCTGGCCATCTGCAGGCCCCAGAGATTTTGGGGACTCCACTCTCTTTAGATTCAACAGTCCAGGGGTTACAGGAACCTGCATGGCCACAATAAGCTTTTTACAAGGATTCTAGGATCTAAACTCAAACTTTTGTGTTTGAATGGCAAGGACACTTAACCAACGAGTACTCTCTCCAGCTCCCAGTTAAGAAATTTGTTTTGTTTTGTTTTTTTGGTTTTTTTAAATTTAATTTTCTATTCAAAAGTTTATACTTCCTCCCCTCCTCCCATTCCCCTCCTGACTCCCCATCACCTTCCTCCCTCCCCTTCCTCCTTAAGAGAAGGCAGGGTACCCTGCTCTGTGGGAAATCCTTGGCCCTCCCCCTTCCATCCAGGCCTGGGAAGGTGTGCATCCAAGTAGCCTAGGGTACCAAAAAGCCAGCACATGAGGTAGAAATAGGTCCCAGTGGAATTTCTCATTCAGCCCCCATTGTTAGCCACATTCAGAGAGTCTGGTTTTATCACACGCTCATTCAGGTCTGGTCCATCTGGCTTTGGTGAGCTCCCATTAGATCAGGCACACTGTCTCAGTGGCTGGAACAACCCCTCACAGTCCTGACTTCCTTGTTCATCTTTTCCCTTCTTCTGCTCTTCAACTGGTGTAGGGCCCTGGTCTGCCCTTGTTCCTGGGGTGTATGTGGAGGACAGTTTCTGGTCAGCTAACTAAGCATCCTGTTTGTTTCAGTGCTCTCCTTGTCCCACCTGGTGATTAGCTGTATGGCATTGTCTCCATTGTTAATATGGTAATTTCCCACCTGCCTGGGCTGAGATCCACGTACAGCAGTTAGGTAGATAAGGACTTCCCCAAATCTGAATAAGCTGTCATTTGGCTGGTCTTCCTTTGAATGACCCTGGTCTCTGTATGTGTTCTTTCAATCTCCAGGCACTTTCCTGAATCGCCTACAGTACAGTGGTGCACAAACTGTACCGAGGGTGTAACACAAAATCGGGTGTTACAAACTGGACCTTGGGAGCTCAGTCCATTGCTCTGATGAGGGTCTCTGTCTCTATCTCCATCCTTCATCTAATGAAGATTCTATGGTGATATTCGAGATAATCATCAGTGTGATAGTGGGCAAGGCCAGTTCAGGCACCCTCTCCTCTGCTGCCCAAGGACCTAGCTGGGGACATCTCGTGGACATCTTGGATCATCTCTAGAGCCAAGTCTCTTGCCAACCATAAAATGGGCCCCTTAATGTAGATATCTTCTTCCCTGCTCCTATATCAGCCCTTCCTCCATCTTCACCTCCCCATTCCTCCAAACTCTCCCCAGTCTTTACCTTCTCCCTTCTCTCTCCCCCTCTCCCCTTCCCCCATCTAGGTCCCATCCCTACCCCTAACCCCATGCTCCCAACTTTTGCCTGGCAATCTTGTTTGCGTCCAATTTCCAGGAG
>NW_026068107.1:5159-13087 GCF_014885135.2 Alexandromys fortis
TTTCACCCTTGTCAGAATGGCTCATGTTTAGAAAATAATCGTTTTCCTGATACTTCCTAGAGCACCAGGAACCAAAGACTGAATAGCCCAGAGATCCAGGATAGAAGAAGCAAAAAAAATGACATGATTCCTAATGATATACTGCTAACCTCATGGACAGGAGCCTAGCATAATCATCATCATTATGATGTCATTATGATGACATTATCATGTCAACTGATAGAGACAAATGCAGAGACCCACAGTCAAACTCAGGGAATCTAGTGGAAGAAGGGGAGAAAGGATTGTAGGAGCCTGAGGGGTCAAGAACACTACAAAAAATCTCATGGAATCAACAGACGTGGGCCCACAGTGTCTGAACTAACAACCAGCATGGAACTGATTTACACACTTTCTTCTTGTGGAATTTCTAACAGTGGGAAGAGGGGTTGTGTATGATTCTTTGTCAGCGCTTGGTACTGTTTTTCTCCCACTTGGTCCCCTTGCCCAGCTTTAATATGAAGGTTTGTGCCTAGTTTTATTGTAACTTGTTATGCCATGTTTAAATGATATCACTGGGAGGGCAGTCCTTTTTTGAAAGGAAATGGGGAAGGAGTGGATTATTTTTGTAAGCCTGCACTCTCCAGATCCTCAGAGAGGGTGGGAGGAAGGACGAAAGGAAGGAAGGAAAGAAGGAAGGAAGGAAGGAAGGAAGGAAGGAAGGAAGGAAGGAAGGAAACTACCAATAGTGCTATCATTGTAAAAACAAGTCAAAAAGATGAACAATACCACTGCTTAAAATCAATGGCTATTGTAAATCAGAATGTGTTCATGATCTCTTTCTCTCTGTGTTTATTGTTAATGTATAGAAGGGGTACTGATTTTTGTAAGTTAATTTTTTTCAATCCTACCACTTTTCTTTCCTGCCTGTGAAATAAGCATCGAAATACTCACCCACAAGATCATCGGAACTTCACTGATATCACCGTCTTAAATAGTAATCAGTGGTTTTCATGTATGTCTCAGATAGATTCTGATATTTGAAGGTGGTTATATCTTCCTGGAAATTTGATTTTATAATATGCCTTCTTTCATAGAACCAATTTTTAAGCAATTAAAACTGCTTTAAAAATTATGGAACTTTTCAAATGCTCACTTTAGGTACAACAATTCCCTATTTTTCAAAAATAATAATGCCATAGGTTTTATTGTGCTACGATGATACCCAGCTATGTCTCAGAATATAACCAAACAGATGTAAGTTGTTGCCAACTAAGTTCAAATACCAAGTGATTTTAATCTGCTTCTTTCACAGGTCACACTGGTCTTCACGACTGTACTGGAGCCGATAGCAGAATGGGAACATCAACAGTCAAGAATGGATGGAGGAAGAACCCTACTCCTCGCAAATGAGCTGCTTACTGTTGATAGATTTAGGATCCATCCGGACAGTCATTACCCCAGCAGACTCCAAAGGATAGTTCTCATCCAATAGTCACATACATGGCCTGCTTAAACTAAATCAGTCACAAAACAAAACCAATAGTTGTGAATCAGACTGGTAGGGATGAAGAGGGGTTGATAAGAATAAGAGGTAGTTGAGAAAAGTCATGGAGAGAGAGTATCATTCAGTTATGTAATAGTCAGATATCAAAACATCAGAAAAATAATTGCTCTATTCTCCTTGGTCGCCATATTGACATCAAGCTTCTATGGCAACCAAGATGTAGAGGTTATTCTTCATATTAGACATGCCTTCCCACAGCCCTCCTTTTCATGCTTTTGCCTTTCTTTCAGAGCAAAACATTTGCATCCTTCAAGACACCTGCGAAAGCCCGTTCATTAGCTAAACAGTGGTGAATGTGTCAGATGGGAGCATGTTGAGGCTACTTCACACAGCCTGCACTGTTGCCAAGTGACGGTGATCTGGTTATCATTGCAGGGCTAGGACTGAACTTGGCTTCTTCTTGCTAGACCAGAAGTCTGTCACTGAGCTGCAATCCCAACCCTCTTTCTACTTTTTAAATTTTGACACAGGATTTCACTCACTTGCCCATTCTGGCCTTAAATTCAATCTGCAGTCTTGAAATTGTGATTCGCCTGCCTCAGTCACTAGGATAGCTGGGACTATGCCAGATGCTAATTTAAATCAATAAAAATTTAATCCTACACATGTATCTTTTCCTGTTTGTGGTGTATATGATTTTCTTTGTTGAGATTCAGAGATTGGTGAAATGGCTCAGAAAGAAAAAGTGCTTGATATTCATGCCTGACAAACTAGTTTGATTCCCATAACCCAAGCAAAGGTGGAAGAAATCAATACCACAGTGTTCTCCAATCATCACATGAATATCTTGACACACACACGTACACACACACACACACACAAATAAAGTTTTAAAAAGTTAAAAGCTGACTTTCAGCTGACTGTCTGTATCTTCATTTGCTAACCCTGGTAACTCTCAGGAATCTCCAAATTTAACAACTGTAAGGAGCCTTCCAATGAACAGACTCATGAAATCCAAGCAGATCCGATTGTTAATAGAGATAAAAGCTGACAATGTCTGGCTGTGATGGCTAAATTTATGCCAACTTGACTGAGACAACTGACACTAGTAGCAGATGGTAAGAAGTTTCTGAGTATTTTGATTCTGTAAGAGCTTAGAATTTCAGTCAGTAGACTAAGGCAGATCCATCCATCTTCAACAGTGCGAGGAAGCTGAATCTAATCCATCGAGTTAGTGGAACTCCAGCTTCTGGTCCTTTAAATTCTGGAAACTTGCACCGGCAACTAACTCTTGGGTCCTTGGGCCTCCAGTATAGGACAGAGGCTCAACTTACACCTTAGGCTCAACTCCCATGGTGTCTAAGATTCAGGTTGACCTGCAGCACTGGCCTTCATTGGTATCCAGCTTATGGGTTGCAGGTAATGTGACTTCCTGAGTTTCCATGGTCATATGAGCCCATTCCATAACATCTCTATATTAAACCTCTATATATTGTGGGGAGTTTGTTTCTGTTTTTGTTTTTCTGGGAAAACCCTAGTGCTTTTATAGAATGAAGGGACAATGGGCAACCATTCATTTGTCAGTGCTGTTAAGCAAGCTAATTTAGGCGATAACCTTAAGTTTAAATGATTCTTGCCTTTTGTGTTGTTCCATAAGCAAAACAAAAGCCAGCCAAACATCAACAGTAAAACAAGTGTTGGCCTTAATCAATATGAAGCCATCAAACTAACCTCTAACTAGAAACTTTTACTTTAACCAACCAAATGTATTTGATTTCATCCTTCTGTGAGCAGTTCATAAAAGTTACCCCTCATTGCTGCTTCAATCGACTCCAAACCACCTGTAGTTTGGAAATAACATATTCATGAATTTCTATCTATACAAACTGCTAAAAAGTTTAATGTGCCAACTATGTCTTTGAACACTGCCAAGTGGACAAATCTCCTCTCTCAGCCCATTATTTCATTTAATAGCATGAATGGCTTTTGATCTACAAGTCCTGCTTCCAGCAATAAGATAATGCCAGTTAAGAGTTTAGAAAAGGATTGTAAGGTGATAGTCATCTGTAACCAAGCTGAGGATCTCTGGCCACACAGTTCTCCATCTCCAGGGAGGAAAGAAGCTAGTGCCTATAGAGTAGATTTTTAAGAGGATCCCAGCTTCATGTTCTTTCCATGAGCTTCTAATTGAATGTCTGCCACATCCTGCTACTGAGATAGCACTGCCCTCTCTTCATACACGTGTATGACTGCAAAGCACATGATCCCAAGCACAGAAATGAACGGGGAAAGTGCACGTTCCAGGCTGTCAGCCATGGCCTGGGAGAGACGCAACTTGAATACCTGGTGCAGATCCTACATATATATTCATCTGCAACTTACTAAAAGTGTACATATGAGCTTGATATATTAACTGAGGATGAGTTGTAATTATATAGCATAGCAATGAGTATAGCAGACACTCACATCCTTGATTTAAACCTTTTGTTGTTTTTCTTAGGCTTTCTTTTTTTTTGAGAAAAGGTCTCACTATATAGCTCTAGCTGTCCCAAAACGCATTATGTTCACCAGCCTAGTACTGAAATTACAGAGATCCACTGTCTCTGACTACCAAGTACTAGGATTAAAAGTGCATGCCACTACACCCAGCCACATATTTGGTTTTAAATGCCATTCTCCAAAAAAAAAAAAAAAGGATTCAGAAATTCTTGGTGAAGTGCTTGACTCTGGGAATTGAACAGATTGTACATAAGGTAAGACTAAAACATCTTTTACTGTAGTTGTTTAAGGAATGGTCTTGCTATGTAGCCAAGGCTAGCCTGACAGGATAGATTCTCTGATATTAGAAGTATGTACCACTATGCTTGGCTAGAGCGTCTAGTAGTGAAAAAACATAGAATATAAATTCCACAACTCAGGCACATGAATTCAATACAGGAGACCTCTGAAAGACCTCTAAATGACCAAAGAAGAAATAATTAGAGCAACAAAACATGTGAAGTAGTTTTACATGGCAATAAGTGGAGTGCATGGACAAATGGAGAAGAGGCAAATACCTTGTGCAAAACAATTACATATAATTTAAATACCCTTTCATTAAGATAGAGCCTAAGTCCCCATTCTGAAAGTATAGGTGGCCAAGAGTGACTATTTTATAGGGGAAAGATTTGCGCGAGAGAATTTTTTTTTTAAAAAAAGCAACATCTCATAAGGAATCCTGTCCTTCCTCCATCCAGATATGAGGAAAGAGATATCTTGATTGAGGGAGCCATTATGGGATTAGCGAGAAACCTGTCTTTAGGAAAATTCCCAGGAATCCACAAGGATGACTCTAGCTAAGACCCTAAGCAATAGAGGAGAGGGTTCTGAACTGGCCTTGCCCTGTAGTCAGACTGATGATTATCTTAAATATCACCATAGAACCTTTGTTGAACAACAAATGGAAACAGAGACAGAGACCCACATCAGAGCACTGGACTGAGCTTCCAAGATCCAGTTGAAGAGTGGAAGGAGTGAGAGTATGAGCAAGGAAGTCAAGACCATGAGGGGTTCATCCACTGAGACAGTTTGCTTGAGCTAAAGGGGCTCACCAACTCCATCTGCACTGGGAGTTGCATGGGAACAAACTAGTTCCTCTGAATACGGTTGACAGTTGGATCAAACTGAGGGGCCACTGATAGTGACACTGAGATTTGTCTCTATTGCATGTTCAGGCTTTTGGGGATCCTATTCCCTTTGTATGTATACCTTGCTCAATCTAGATGTAGTACGGAGGGCCTTAGATTTTCCACAGGGCAGGATACATTGCCCTATCTTAGGATTGGAGGAGGTGGGGTGGGAGGGTCAGTGGAGAAACTGGGAGGGGAGTAGGGGGAAGGGGAGGGAGTGGGAATTTGGATTGGTATTTTTTAAAGTAATAAAATAAAATAAAAAAGAATCTTGACGCACCCTACATCATCCTGGTGACGAAAGTTCATTTAACATGAATAGTGTTAAGTGAGATGAATTACCTGTCATCTTTATATGATGTGATGAGAAATGACATTTTCTCTATTTGGTATTTCCTTATGAATTCCAATCACAGTACATGCAAACATAGGAAAAACTGAAAGCAAACAAAAATGTGGGGTAATCAATACATGACAAGTTCTCGAAAACTAGTGAGGACAGCGAAACAAGCAAAAAGGTTTCCTGCTTTCTTGGGCTCTAAGTTTCCTGGAGGGGCTTGTGGGAACAAACAACCAAGAAAGAGAGTGCCCATGAATCTCACGGATTATCAAGGCCCAAATGATAACAGAGTACTCAACCGAGGGGAAGATAATATTATTGGAGTCAGAGTAGGACTCTCTCCCTGTTGTTGGGTTAAAGGATTCCTTTGCTAAGCAGGGCCTCCAGATCACCATCACCATCAGCAACAGTGTCCCGAGAGAATGGAAGAACAGTACAAAAAAGACATAGCACCATGGAAACATGGCACAGACTCAGTTATTTGGACTTATTCCTGAGTACCGGGGAGACCTCCCTTGACCCAGCCACAAGTGTCTGACCAAGTTCCTGACTATTATGCAGGGGAAGAGGCAGGATCAAGGCACAACAGTTCTCATTCTCATGCTTCCTGCGCTCCTCTCCACACCCCTGCATGGGAAGATGTACCCCCATTTCACAGGTGCCAAGGCTCTGCCTTGCAGCAGTAAAGGAGAGATGGATTCTTCCATCATGGAGCCCCGGGAGTAACCCAAATATGACCTCCTAGTTTACATCCAGAAGGAAACATGCACCACCTACACCTTTCCATCCACAGATGTGACTAGCTCCCAATTCCTGTATCTTACGCCCAGAAGGAGCAGTCGTCCTGGGAGACAACAAACTATTGAGAAAACAATAAAGGAAGACACAAGGAAGTTTCAGGCTTGTTTTCTCGGTGCACACTGCTGGGTGTTGCAGTTTACAAATGTGGGCTGATGCTCAAATGAGGGCTCTGTGGCTCATGGACTTTAATTTGACTTTGCACTCTGAGTATTTTCCCAGGCAGGGAAGGAAATCCACTACATGAGAATCAGAACATGGCAGACATTGGGTCAAACAGGCTGCAGCGAAAGAGAGAAAAGCCTAAACCGAAGCAGCAGCATAAGGTCAGGGCGCTATGCAAATGCTGCCCAGGAACTAAACATAAGGGATGTCTTCAATGTCCCTTCGGGGGACCCTGCAGCCACCCCTGAGTTCCCTTGGGCCCCTTGGGTAGAAGGGATCCTGCAGACTTCTTTGCATCCCAAACATCTGCCCCATCTTCTGCTTGTTCTTTCTCTCATCCTCCTTCACCCTTGCCATGTTGTCAGATTCTCTCATCTTGTCTTCATTGCTGAAGCGCATGCCTTGGATGGCCTCTTTATACTCCTTGAGGCAGTGGGCCAGCCCCTTGTTGGTTTTTCTTTTGGCCTTTCTGGGCCTGTGGTCCTCAGCTGGGCGCTTTCCTGCAGGGGCTCCCTTTACTTTCTGGCTTTCCCTGTCTCTCTGGACTTCCTTCCTGTTTTGCCCTTTTTTCAGGCTGTGGCTGCTCTTGGCGCCATGGCAGCATCCCCTCATCTCCTGCCTTTGCCTGCTTTTCTGACAGCTCTCTGTCTCCCGCAGAAAAAGCTGCTTCTGACTGTCTCTCCTCCTGTGACTCTGTACCATTTTCCACTGTCCTTGCTTTGAAGGCACTCCGTCCTTCCTTCTCACTGGAGAGTTTGTCCATGTCCAGATTTTTATTTTTCTGTCCTTGGAGAAGAGGTGTGGGTGGGGTGGGGAAAAAGAGAAAATACAGAAGACATGGAGGCTGAGGAGCAGGCACGGCAGACACGTTCATCATAGCCTTTGCAACTTGCCCTTGAGAATTGCTCTCCACCTAAGCCTGTCTGCCTTCCAAGTGTGCCTGCTGCCTCCAGCCCACCTCACAGGTGAGGTAAACTTACCCCAGCAGACTCTGCCACCTTCCCTGTGCTCCTTCACTGTGACAAATACTGCGAAAGAGGGTGGGGTGCGCAGGGGAGCCCCAATTCTGCCTGTGAGTCTGTCCATGCTTCTGCTGTACACCGACCTGCAGGCATCCAGAGCAGGTCGCACCTCCTTTCCGGGTGTCTCAGCAAGCAGACAACAGCAGACTCAAATATGCACTGACAGGACAGGGGTCAGGGGCTGTTCACTCAGTGAACAGTGGGGACTGGGAAACTGTTCTGGATTCAGGACCTGTCCCCCTCCATCCCTCCCTGCACTCCAGCCGCCATTTCTTTTCAGGACTTGGTTCAAAAGGAGAACGCTCTTCTAACTATTTTGGGGTCTGTGAGATTCTCTGACCTGGCTAAAACTCAAGAGCCCATCTTGGCGCTGAACAACTTTTCGTTCAGAAATGTTTGTTTTTCTTCCTTCCTTCCTTCCTTCCTTCCTTCCTTCCTTCCTTCCTTCC
>NW_026068107.1:14691-17048 GCF_014885135.2 Alexandromys fortis
TCATCAAATATTCATTTAGTATTTTAAAATCACATTATTAATGAGACCCAGAACCTCAAGAGGATTTGCTGATTTTTCTGGAATCAATATACCTTTTTAAAATAATTGTTTATGATTTTGTTTCTTGAGTCAGGCTTTCTCTGAGAAATAGCCTTGTCTGTCCTGGAAATCACTTCGTAGACCAGGCTGCCTTCAAAATCATACAGATCTCCCGACCTCTACCTCCTCAGTGCTGGGATTAGAGGCATTTGCCAGGGCCGGCTTCAATATGTCTTAAAATATATAATAAAGATGAGATGAACTATTTGTTTGTTTGGGGTTTTTCTCCTCATAGTATAAAAACGTTTGATTATTTCTTAAAAAATCGTCTGACACAGAAAAGTTAAGAAAGTCTGGCAATTTAGTAATGGGATCTGAGTATCAGTAATGGGGTCAATCTCTCTGTTCTTCTTAGTTCTTAAGTCTCTTTATGATCGTGGGTGTGTTTAGTTTCTCTCATTTATATTCCCCAGAAATACACACACATGTCACTCCTTTCTTTTGCGTTACTATCCACGTTAAAGAACACAGTTGTAAACCTTTTATTCTTATACATTTTCACATGTAAGTAAATCCCTTGCAGTGTTTGTGCTCAGAGTTTGCACACTGATCAAACAGTGGTGATGCTACTAATCAGCTGGCTGGATGCCATTTGCTTCACCTGCATAGAAATCACTGTGGGTAGATGGGAGGCCTTCATATTCTGTTACATGTCAGATTCTCCTTCCCACTGCACTTGACAGCTGCCAGCCGTGACTGTATGCACATTGGTATAGAAACAGGTCCCTCAGCCCTTTAAGTATTACAGAACTTGTGGTCCTGCAACGTTCATATTGCTCAGTTCTTTGTTCCAACTTGGACCACAGCTTCAAGGCAGTCCAAGTACCACGGCTCCTCCATCCCTAATAGTAACCACTGGTACAGCTCTTCTGTAGGTCCAGGGCTCAGTGCTACTTAACCCTTAATACAACATGGCATTGCACGTCTGAGCCTCAGCTTCTAAGACTCTTGACCCTCCCCACAACCAAGAACTGGACCGAGCTCCAGGAGTCCTGTTGAAGAGAGAGAGGAGGGATTGCTCAAGCCACTTTGGTCAAGGTCACTCACAGAGACAGCACAGCTGAGCTGGTGGGAGCTCAAGGACTCTGGAGCTGTAGCTGGGGAGCCTGCATGGGACTGACCTAGGCCCCCTCATGTTTGTGAGAATGTAGCCTGGTCTATTTGCGGGACCCCTAGCAATGGGATCAAACCTGTACCTGATGCAGCCCCTGGCCCTCTGGAACCTGTCTCCATGCTGGTTGCCCTATCCAGCCTTGAGGCAGGGGGAGGAGCTTGGTCCTGTCTCAAGTTGATGTGCCAGGCTTTATTGATTCCCTTTGGAGGCCTGCACCTTTCTTAACATACAAGGACAAAAATAGGTGAGGGGAGTAGATGGGGTGGGAGAGAAAAAGAGAAGGAGAGGAGGGTGGGGAAACTGTGGTTGGTATGTAAAATTAATGAATGAATGAACATATAAATAAATAAATAATAGAAATATCCTTGACCCTGAAATATATAGATAGCCCAGTGGAACCCTCCACCCACTAGGACTTTCATGTTATCTTTCCTGTCACCTTACACCTCTTCTCTTTCTGTATCAACCCTCCTTGCTCTCTTGATCCCTTTCTATTTCCCCTGCCCTTCTTTCTTTCCTGGTCCCCTCAGATTTTTCAGCTGTTGCTCTTCAGCTGTGAGACAGCTGGTTGATTTGATGCTTCTTCTACTTGGTCTTCCTTCCCCACTGTCACTGCCAATCCACTGTCCTCTCTCTGCCTGTCCCTGTCTCCCTGTTCCTTGCCCACATCTGTCTCATGCTCCTTCTTTGAGACACAACCTCACATAGCCCAGGTGAGCATTTAAACATGACCATGATGCTTACCTTGCTGATAGCCGTGGTTCCAAGTGAGACCCACCTTACTTGGTTCTGCTAGTGTTTTCTCCATCCCATCAGCAACACTACTGAAACTGGTAAGGAAAGACAAAGCAAGAGAAACCTTTTCTGGTGTCTAAGGCTGCAACACCAGGTCACACAGTACAGGAGAGCTTCTTCCAGCCAAGTCTGAACAACCTGATTATACAGTATAAAATGGATTTGGGGACCAATTCCAACCATCTGGCAGAAACAATCACAATCCTCTTAGCATCAACCAGTATCACTCAGGTTTGTGCTGTGTCCCAGGGCAGCTTTGCCTCTTAAAACCAATCACAGTCACTGAGACTTTGCTTTGAAAGCAGTTACAGCCTTGTGTCTTAGTACCAGACACTACAGCAACTCCCTT
>NW_026068107.1:17598-28397 GCF_014885135.2 Alexandromys fortis
ATGCTGCAAGACTGTTTTCTATCTATAGAACATTATCCATTGTCTGACTATGTGATGTGGGAGACCCCTCTGTGTGCTGTGATTACCATTAATGAATAACGAAACTACTTTTGAGCTATACCAAGACAGAACCTAGGTAGGCAGGGAAAGCTAGACTGAATGCTGAAAAAGGAAAGTCAGAGTCAGGAAGAAGCCATTGAGCCAGAGCCAGAGACAAAATGCTGAAACTTTGCTGGTAGGCCACAACCTCATGGTAATGCACAGATTAATGAAGATGGGTTAAATTAAGATGTAAGAGTTAGCCAATAAGAAGCTAGAGCTAATGGGCCAAGCAGAGATTTAAATAATACAGTTTCTCAGTTATTATTTAGGGGCTAAGCAGCCGTTAAACAACAAGCAGCTCACTTCTCTCAACAATTATATGAATGATACATCTGATATTTCATCAGACAGAGGGCTGATATCCAAAATAAAAAAGAACTCAAGAAATTGGTCATCAAAAGAACAAATAATCCACTAAAAAATAGGGTACAGACCTAAACAGAGAACTGTCAACAGGGGAATCTAAAATGACTGAAAGACATTTAAGGAAATGTTTAACATCCTTAGTCATCAGAGAAATACAAATCAAAACAACTCTGAGATTCCATCTTACACCTGTAAGAATGTCCAAGATCAAAAACACTTATGACAACTTATGCTGGAGAGGATGTGGGGTAAAATGAACACTCCTCCATTGCTGGTGGGAGTGCAAACTGGCACAGCTGCTTTGGAAATTCGTATGGCGATTTCTCAGAAAATTAGGAAACAACCTACCACAAGACCCAGCAATACCACTTTTGGGAATATACTCAAAGGATGCTCAATCATTTCTCAAGGACATGTGCTCAACTATGTTCATAGCGGCATTATTTGTCATAGTCAGAACCTGGAAACCACCTACATGTACCTCAGTTGAAGAATGGATAAAGAAAATGTGGTATCGTATTGGCTTTGTGAGAGCCTAGGCAGTTTGGATGCTCACCTTAATAGACCTGGATGGAGGTGGGTGGTCCTTGGACTTCCCACAGGACAGGGAACCCTGATTGCTCTTTGGGCTGACCAGGGAGGGGAACATGATTGGGGGAGGGGGAGGGAAATGGGAGGCGGCAGAGAGGAAGATACAGAAATCTTTAAGAAAGAAAGAAAGAAAGAAAGAAAGAAAGAAAGAAAGAAAGAAAGAAAGAAAGAAAGAAAATGTGGTACAAAATAATGACATCTTGAAATTTGTAGGAAAACGGATGGATCTAGAAAAAACATACTGAGGTCACCCAACTCAGAGAGAAAAATATAATATGTATTCACTTATAAGTGGCTTTTAGACATAAATCAAAGGACAATAAGTGAAAACTTGTACAGCCACTTTGGAAATCAGTATGGTTGTTTCTCAGAAAATGGGGAATCAGTTTACCTCAAGACCCAGCTATACAACTTTTGGGCGTTTTTTTTTGTTTGTTTGTTTTTGTTGTTGTTCGGTTTTCTAATGTTGCTTGACTGCTTAGTCAATGTTTTGGAGAAAAATCTTGTAGTTTTCTGCCATAGGTGGATGGCCCATCTTAGACATTCCTCTGAAAAGAGTTACCTTATATTCCAGAGTCCTACTGTATATCCCTAGCTATGTCTTCATGGTAGATCCTAAACTCACTGCTATAATACAAAAATTCCTGACAGGAGATAGTTTATTTCCAAAAGTGAGTTCTGCCAATTGTCTGAGTCCCCACCTAAGTCATCTTAGTTCTGCTTCTCAGTTGGTAGCCTTCTAAGGAAGGCCTTTTGCTTTGAGTGAATGAGAAGTGAGAAGGGAGGACCACAGCCCCAGAGGCCTTTCCTATGTGCAGGGACAGTTGTACAGCAAGGTTGTGTTAGAAGCATGGCATCACGATAGTTATCCTGATACATTTCTTATTTCCCCCTATGTTTCAAAGAAATATTTTTCTTTACAATATATTCTGATTAGAGTTTCCTCTCCCTTTAACCTCCCCAGTTTCTCCCCTCCTCCCATGCCATCCAGATCCACCTCATTTCTGATTCTTATTAGAAAACAATGGGCTCCTAAGAGATAAAAATAATAAAATTAATTAAAATAAGATAAAGTACAATTATCACATGGAAGTGTCCTGGTGGTAGGCTGACGTGTCCTTGGAGTGTATAACGAAAGTGCTTTATTTGGAATTTGAGGTAGATTGATTACCATCTGGAGTACAGGTCCCTCGAAATCAACTCACAGAAACTCAAGGAGACCAAAGCAGCAAGCATGAGGCAGGCATGGGTCTGCACCAGGTCCTCAATGTGTATATTATCTCTTTCAGTATTTTAGGATAACTTTTATTGGTATTTTTGTGGGGCTGTTGAGTGTGTGAACAAGTGGGTCTCTGATTCTAGGGTCTTCTTGTGGGCTCTTTTACTCCTGTTCATTTGCCTCATCCAATTTTTATTTGATAATTATGATTTAAAATCTTATTCTAATATATTTTGTTATGTTTTGCTGTTAACTCTTAGAAGCCTGTTATTATCTACTGAGAGATAGAAACAGAATGGATCCTGATAGAAGGGAAGGTGGAGCAGAACTGGGAGGAGTAGAGTGAAGGGAAATTATAATCAGGATAGATTACGGGGAAAATCTATTATCGATAAAAATGGAAGGAAGATTCCCGAATGAAGGACAACACAAAAGGGTCATGGCTCACAGAGATACACTGACTCATATTTTGTTACTTCTTGGTCATTTGATTATCAGTATTTATCCACCAACATCTCAAACCTAGACCACAATCAGCACTGAGATGTTACTGCTTCTTTCATTGCCCTCACTTACATTTTGTTTCCATCCCTCCATCCTTCTCTTTTTTCTTTAGTCTTCATTTAATTTAGGTAGCTCTCAGTCTCCCACACTAGCTCACATATTTGCCATTCCTCTTTGTCTTTATCTAGAAGTTATATATTAAAGCCCTGTTTTGATATCATTCTTTGTAGTATTCCAATAATTGTTGAGGTTAAGCAATGTCTTAAGTGTGGACTCAGTCTTCTATAGTCTGGCATCGTCTCAGGTACTATATATTAATTTTTTCCAGTTGAAGAGTGGAAGGAGTGAGAATATGAGCAAAGAGTTCAAGACCAGGATGCGGACACCCACTGAAACAGTTTACTTGAGCTGATGTGAGCTCACCAACTCTGGCCAGACAGGGAAGAAACCAGCATAGGCCCAAGCTGGACCCTCTGAATGTGGTTAACATTTTATGGCTGGGGCAGACTGCAGGGCCACTGGCAGTGACAAGAGGATTTATCCCTGCTGCTTCTGCTGCTGCTGCTGACTTTTTGGAAACCATTATCTTTGCATGGAAACCTTGCTCAGCATGGATATATTGGGGGAGGGGCTTGGTCCTTCCTCTGGGCAATGTGCCTTACCCTCTCTGAGGACTGGATGAAGGTGGGGTAGGGGGGTAAGTGGAGGGAATGGGCAGAGGAGAGGGAATAGAAACTTGGATTGGTATGTAAATGAAAAAAGATAGATTGTTTTCTTTTTAAAAATACTCCCTTTTCTCACTCATATGAACATCCATACAATATTTATTCAATGATTTTGTATATTGAGACATATACTAGAGCATGTGTGAAAAGGAGGACATATTTCAGAAAACCTCTCATTTTTGAAACTTACAAAGCGAGCGGTGAGATTCATAAACAAGCAGAAAGTGACAGCACCTTAGGGTTTTATAAACCAATAGCTACCGCACATTTAGTTATTGCCATAAATGGAGTGATGGACAGTATTGGCAACGTTAAGAAACAAAATGACCAGCCTGACCAAGATTAGAAAAACTGCTTTTCAAGCCCTGAAACTAAGGCGTGTTTTAAAAGAGAAAGGAGGTATGCTAGAGAGGGTTTCATACTCTCAGATATGAGTGCATATCACTAATCAGCAACATATAATTATTAATTCCGCATGATACTGGCATGTTGAACCACCTGCAAGGTAAAGTTGAAGTAAAATTGATGGGACTGAGTAATTCAAATATCATTCATTGTTAGCTTACCTTGCTTCAAAGAGCATAAGGTTTGTTGTTATTGTTGTTGTTGTTATTATTTTTATTGTTATTATTTTTCCTTTGATTGAAAATAGATTGTTTTCTCATGCAACAAATGTCCCAAGTATCCTATCAAAGCACTAAACTCAACCTGGAATCCAATATGCTCATAGGACCTGTTGCAGACCCTTGCAGAGACTCTGAATGTTGGCTCGGTTCTCTGAATTCACATGGGCTTTGATGAAGCTATTGACAGGTGTGGGGATGTAGCTCAGTGGTAGAGCGCATGTCTTGCATATATGAGGCCCCGGGTTCAATTCCCGGCATCTCCAACACAATAATTTTGAGCTTTGACGTTTCTTTTTCAGGATGTTTCTGTGCAAGGTGTCCCAGACTTTAAATTCCCTTGATGAAATTATATATGCATAGCTAATTATTGGATGAAACTGTTCGTTTATCACCGTGACAGCAATGTTCATCTTTGTGACGACATTTCCACAGACACCGCCATGGTCTGGTGAATAGAACGTGGGCATGCTTCCAGGGATATGTTGTGTTCACAGAGCGAACAAAACAGGAAAGCTCTGCATTCGTAGTGGGGACAGTTTCTCTTATGGGTATGCTTTCTTGGGTGAAAACAAGGGTGAAGAGTTCCTGCTCTGAGAGAAAGGGAGGGCTGGGCGGAGCCATTCCTGGTTGCTACCAGGGAGGCAGCATTGCGGTTGTCATAGAAACCGGGGCCATTATGGTGACAGCTTTCAAATGGCGACCGCCAATGTCCTGGAAAGGAGCATTCAGTTCCTGGTGTTTGGACTGAGTTGAGCTTATGGATTCCCGGAGGTGAGCACCAGATTCTTCTTGAAAGTTGGGAGGAAGATGCAGGGATTCCAGACGAAAGTAGGCCCACTCCTACCTCGGGGTTTGCAGCCTGTGTATCTCCGGAAGGAGACAGACTTGGGACCATTCTGCCTCCTCCTGTGCTGTTCTGTACCGGGGTGTGCTGGAGCCATTGTCCAGGAGGGGAGTTGTGGGAGAGTGAGCAGGAGGGAGATGAGGCCAAATGAGCACTCTGTGATCCCGACTTCCCACTCTGTGCAAGAGATTGCTCGCCCATAGGATCTGTGAGATTTCAGAGGGAAGGGAGACAGCAAGGCTGTCTTCTTTCCAAGTTGCAGTCAGTCAGATCTCTGGGCAAACAGAAAAGAAAGCAAATGTTTTCTCTTTTAACAGTTTTAATATTATTCGAATGAGTTAATATTCAGCTATTTATTCCCAGCTTAAATTACTACTGGATGACCAGCAAGCACCTTCCTCTCCACTAGCCCCCTTCCCGCCCCTCCCCGGCCCTGTCTGTACATGTCCCTCTCTGTGAAAAGGCCATGAGATTGCTTGCCCATAGGACCAGTGAGGTTTAAGAGGGAAAGTCTAAATACTAGTCCATAATTTCCCTTCCTGTCTCAGATGATACTAAAATATGCACTTGGTTAGAGGATTTTCTTTTTAGTAATCTGCGGTTTTGTTTGGATTTGAGACAGCATTTCACTGTGTCCTACCCTGGCTCAGAACTCTCAGTGATTCTCCTGCCTTGGCTGCCTCGTGAAGGGGTGGCAGGTGTGGGACACTTTGTGCTTGGCACCAGTCTGGCATTTAAATTTCCATTTTCGTGGGGCCCACCCTGCCAGGTGGCCCTGATCTCTCCTCAGAATCCCTGCAACGCTGCCTATGGCCTTAATATCTCTAATGAATCTCTATAAAGGGGGCGATCCTATCAATGCCCCCTTGAAAAGCACACCCGAAATCTTTCACGGGTCTCAATTACTACTTTCTGACTGACATTCGATGTTTTCCGTATATGTCATAGAAATGTTTTATCAGATATATGTATTTCTAACTTTTCTCCTAGCCTCAGACTTATCATGTCAATTCTCATCCATGTCTTTGGAAGAGCAGGAGATTTTAAATTGTAAGATCCCACCTTCTCTACTTCTTCAATTACGGTTTTAATTCGGTGTCTTGTCTGCGAAATCTTTGCCTGGTACCCAGTGACAGGGATTTTCTTCTTGTGTTCTGTTTGACATTGATAGGCTGATTTTTATATTTTTACATCTGTAATCTATTTTTGAAAGGTCTTCACATATGATACGATGTAGCTCCTGGTTTATATTTGTGGGTTTGGATATACACTTGCCTCAGCATTGCTTCCTGAAAGGACATCTTTATGCATTAAATTTCCTTGTTTATTTGTGAAACATCAGTTCTCCAATAATCCAGCCATGGTATATATGCCAGTAATCCCAGTGCCTGGGAGGCTGCAGCAGGAGTATGGTCAGTTCTACACAGCACACCCTACACGCACTACACACAAGCTTGATGCCAGCATCGGGTACAGGAAAAATGTTGACTCGATATAGGCAGTGGTCTGTAAATGTGTAGATGTGAGCGTGGACTGTTGCTTTTGGAGTTTTTCTTGCCAACTTTGATTCAGTAGCATGCTGGTCCAATTACTGTAGGTTCAAACAGGTCTCCTATCAGGCAATGCTGTTCTCTTAACATTTGTCTGTTTATAAGGTTTTCCCACAAGCTATGTATTTAATCTACAATGTTTAGAGTTATCCACTCAATTTTTAAAAAGAATAAGTGTAATTTTATTGTTACTGCATTGAATCGTAAGCTCAGTTTTGAATCAACATACATCTTACTAATAATGAATTGTTTGAGCCGTGAACATAGTTGTCCTTCATTAAGACAGGTTGTCTCCAATTCAGCAATGTTTGGAAATCTTTTAGCCTATCAGCACTATGGATCTATCGGTCGGGATTATGCACAAATATTTGTACATTTTGATTCATCTATAACTGGTATTACTTTTTATTTATTTTTTTTTTCATTTAAGAACTGCTTGGCCCATTTCTATTTAGCCTTTTCTAGGCTAATTCTCGCACCTGGACTAGCCCATTTCTAATAATCTGTGTAAGCACCCCAAGGTGTGCTTACCGGGAAGATTCTAACCTACATCCATCCTGGGTCGGAGCTGCCTGGGAGAGTGGAGCCTGGCATCTCTGCTCCAGATAGTAGAGCTGTTGAGTCTACCCGGGAGAGCTGAGCATGGCGTCTCTGCTCCAGAGAGCAGAGCTCTCGGGTCTCTCCGGAAGCAGAGTAGAGTCTGACCTCACTTCCTCTTCCTCCCAGAATTCTATTCTGTTTACTCCTCCCACCTATTCTTTAACCTATCAGGGCCAGCCAAGCA
This sequence comes from Alexandromys fortis, assembly GCF_014885135.2. Classification (NCBI taxonomy): domain Eukaryota; kingdom Metazoa; phylum Chordata; class Mammalia; order Rodentia; family Cricetidae; genus Alexandromys; species Alexandromys fortis. The sequence goes on from NW_026068107.1 coordinate 24,910, forward strand.
GTTTCTTTATTGCTTGATGACCTTCCTCCATCATTTCCCCTTTTTCTGTTTAAACAAAAAAAAAAAAAGAAGGCTTTAGCTTTAACGGAGCAGAATTACATATAACAAAACAGTTATCAAGTAAAAATTACAATAATCTATATCATAACTAAGGAAAACTATAACTATAACTAACTATTCTTTAACTCTATCAAAGAGTCCAGAAAGATACAATATTACCTAAGCAAATAAGAAATAAGCAACTTTCAAACTCTAGAAATGACAGAGACATCTCGCTGCCTGGACAGTCACCCAAAGTGACTGTACCGTTGGGGCATCCATCTTCGGCCTACAGGCCCATAGTTTCCAGCAGACATTTCCACAATGCAGGAAATTTCAAAGGCAATCACTATCTGCTTGTCCTGAATAATGTCTTGCAGATTCTTTCATGAATCAGGAACCCCAAAAGATCATCTCACCTTTAGGCAAATTCAGCAGTCCTCTCTGCGGGTTCTCTGTATCCAGTTTATGCAATAGTCCAGACAAGAGCAGTTTCTTGCCCAAATGGCTATCAAACTCCATAAGGTGCCTGGTATTATTTTTTATACACAATTCATACGTATTGTTTTTTCTGTGAACAAATTATTAAATCTTCTGTAAACTGTCATGAACCAAGTGTCAATGAAACTTACAAAGGATATTTTTTGTTGAAAGCATGGATTATCCCATGATGAAAACTTTATTTGATGTGTAATGCAGCTTGTCCCTATTTTCTTGTCGGCACTTACAGGTTATTATTGACAGTCTGAAACAAATGAGAGAAATGTCCCAGAGACAAGTCCATGACCATCGTCACAGGAATCTCATTCAAACCACATAAGTTAGTAGCTCTCACCATCCCATTTGTGGTCAGATATGAATCTGTTGTAATGTGGTTGTACCCCTAGAGCTCTAAGTAAACACCAGGGAGCTAGGAGAGTGAGAATGAAAGGTGTCCTGTGTGTGTGTGTGTGTCTGTGTGTGTGTGTGTGTGTGTGTGTGTGTGTGTGTGTGTGTACAGAAATTCCTTGGCAGAGGCTGGTCTGCAAAGACTGATTGACTGACTCTTAGACCTGCAGTGATATATAGATGGTGGAAGTCACAGTCCCAGGGCCTAATTACAATTTCCTTTGTGTTCTCTTGAGCCCATGAGTAGCCACTCCTTGGGCTTCCTGTGTTGGACTTACCTAACACCTTGTCACTAACAGATGACATTGGACCTGATATTTAAAATATCAGAATATGTCTCCTTAACAAAGCTTTAATTTTCTACCAGTTAAAGGACTGTGTGTCATCACATAGCAGCTAGTGCCTGTACCTGAGGTTTCTCTGCTTTACCATAATAGTCTACTTAATATTATCACCAGTGAACTTAAGGAGAGTCTATAGTTTCTTCATTCTGTTATTATAAAAACTTCATGAAACTGTTTCCACACTGTAACATGCAATTTGTACTAACATAAACCTGTCTCTCTCATGTTTACTCACAGATATTTGACTCCAGAATGAACTCTCTCTTCTGCCTTTAAGGTGAGAGCTGTGTGTTTACATTGACAATTGTTAGTGTGTGTTGTGTATATACTCATGCTTGTGCAAGTATGTCCCTGGATATATATTTGTGAAAGTTAGTTAATCACTTACTGCTGTGATAGGATATGTGTTATAATTCTCCTGGTCCTCTTCAATGATGACCTGGTGTTTAGTCTACTGCTAACTTATCTGCATAGTTCTTTACTCATGTGCTGACTTATATCAGTATGGTTTCTCCAGCCAAGTTGTTACAGCTCTGCTTAGATCCTCAGATGAGTAACAAGTCTGCTCTGCTAGGAGAAGCTTTTCCAGTTCTGCTCCCCTCTCCTCAGCTCGTCTCCAGTTAAAGTCATTGCTTCTCTGTTCTTAGACAAAGAAGGTCTCACCAAGCCTCATTCAAGAGATTCACTGAGAGGAAAGAATCCAGGAGGTGGCTGCCCCTGCAAAGAGGGAAAGTCAGCTTCCACTGAACAAATACAGGGTGGTTTCATGCTCAGTGATCAGCTGGTTTTCCTGCTCAGGAATTTGTTGCTTTTATGCTGAGATATTGGTTAGTTTGTTTTGCCGAATTGGTAAGTGGAAGAGTGTCTTTCTGTGGCTTCGGTTTCAGGGGCAAAGTGTGTTTATTTCACTGGCCTTTTTTAAACGTTGGGCTCTGGTTCCAGGGCCAGTGAACTGATTCTAGTCTCAGGGTCAGTGTATGTTTCTTTTGCTCTGGTTTCAGGATCAGGGTGTGCTGCTTTGGATAGAAACGGGTGTTGCTTCCCCTATAAAGAGATATGCAGTCCATTGTGGGCCAACAAGTGAGTGTTGAGAACCCAGCCCAGGTCTTCTGTAAGAGCAGCAAGTCCTCTTAACCCTGGGCCATCTCTGAAGTCCAAGTCAGCAAATCTTAAATGTAATTAGTATTTTTCTACTTTGCCCCATAATGACAATAGGCATCTTCTTATACTCAGGTAGGTCCAAGTTTCATTATTATTTACCAATCCATAAAGTTTCATTTCTATATTCCTTAGGTTCTCAATCCCAACCACTGCCCTACCCTGTCTGCAGGAAAATAACAATCTGCCATTATAGACAAATTTGTATATGCTGGAATGTATCAGAATAGAACCAGAGTTTAGAGACATCTGGCCTTCATTCATCTTGCATATATGTTTAAATTTATCTCTTTTGTTGCCCATGATAATTGTTCATTCTTAATATTAAAAGGTGTAGCAATGTATAGCTACATGACAAGTTTCATACTTTAGTTTGATTTCATGTATATAAATGTTTGCCTACATATAGGTATGAAGAGCACATGCATGCCTGGTGCCCATGGAAGCCAAGAGAAAACATCGGATCCCTTGGCACTGGAGTTACAGTTGAAAACTGCCGTACTGGTTTTGGGATATGAGTCTTTGCCTGTTGCCTGTTGCTGAAGTTGTTTTCAATTTCAGTGTCTTGTATATAAAGCTGGTGTGAACTGAAATAAATGAGTCTTTAAAAGAAAATATGTTCTCTTTCTCCAGGTAATATATTTGGGGTTGTGATGGCCAGATGACAATTAACATATGAAGAAACTGAGAAATACTTTTCCAAGTGTCTGTCCGTTTTCCATGGCCACCAGCAGGGGGTATGGGAGAGTCATCCTCCACAACCTGCCAGGTCTTCGTATGACAAGTCTTTATTTCTGAGTATTTTATGGGGGTGTTGAGAGTCCCCTCAGAGTCACCTGTCTCTCTTCCCTAAGCATGTTGTGGCTGTTATGTTTCTCTTACTGGAGCATCTACTCACCCTTCTGGCCAAGTTTGATTTCGTGAATTGTCTAATTTCTTAGTGGCTATTTTTGGAGCTTTCTGTATTCTGGAAACAAGAAGACTGTCATCTGATATACAAGTTCCCACATTCATTTTCCCAGGTAAGAAAAATATGTTTCCCTCATATATTTGGAAGAG
>NW_026068107.1:33035-33692 GCF_014885135.2 Alexandromys fortis
TTGAGCGCAGATGCCCACTGAGACCAGAAAAGACTGTCAGTTCCCCTGGCTCTGGAGTTACAGGCATCTGTTGGCCACTCTATGGGTGCTGGAAACTGAAGTCAGGTCATCTGCAATAGCCAAAGGCACTGTTAACTTCAGAGATGTCTCTAGTCCTGTGTAGATCATTTGTTCATTCATCTTTTGTATCCTGCGATATACGTTTGTCTATATTTATATTTGTGCATGGGGATGTCTGTTTGTCCCAAAATAAGACAGAAAGACAGGGCATTGAAGGGGATATGAAAGGGAATACACAGCCCCTCACCCTGTGATCATTTTTACACTTTTCTGACATTCAAGAAGACTCAACCCAATTGATAGAGCCAAAATTACATGCAGATATTGTGCAACTATTCCTAAAGACATCTCAAATAATGTTTAAAAATAACAACAAATAAACTAGAGTCTGAAGATAGGGTTCATTCTTTAATATCACTGGATGTCTTCCAAAGGACCCAAGGTTGATAGCCAGCACCTACCCAGTGGTTCACAACTGTTTGTAACTCCAGTTCCGAGAGATCTCATAATGTCTGTTACCCTCTGTGGGCATTAGGTACTCATGTGGTGTACAGACTTCCCTGTGGAAAAGCATTCAAAAGCAGAAAATAAAGAAAC
>NW_026068107.1:38854-41338 GCF_014885135.2 Alexandromys fortis
CTTCCCTCGGTTTGTGTTTTCTTCATTACTTCCATTTCCTTCTTCAAGTCTTGAACCACTTCCCGTACCTGTTTGATTGCTTTTTCATGTTTCTCTTGGTTTTCTTGGGTATCTTTAAGCGATTTATTGATTTCCTCTACCTTTTTTTTGTAATCTCTAATTGTTTATGGCAGTTTTTCACCTCCTGATTAAGGTCTTTTATTATTTTCATATAATTCACTTTTGAGTCGATTTCTTCTAATTCTTCTGGAGTAGGGTGTACAATTCTTCTTATTTCGGGATCCCTTGATTCTGGTGAAGTCATGTTGCCTTTCAGGTTGTTGGAGGAAGTCTTGCATTGGGGCCTTCCCATCTCCTCCTTCAAATGGAGCCAGGAGAGGCCTGGTGTCTTGGTCCAGTCTTTGCTTCCAGATGGAACTCCTCAGGACCACTCTGGGTGGGTTGTGGATGCAAGCCTGATGTCTCTCCTGGTGCCGGGTTCGGATCTCCTTGCAGCCTGGGTATCTCGTAAACAAAGGACCTACCTAGCTCGGTGCAGGCAGGCTAGTGGGAACAAAGGAGCTACCACCCTCCCTTTTGCCCTGCCGATTCGGATTCAGTCCTAGAGCACGGACAGGCTGGGCTGGGAGATGTTATGTGGTCAACGAGGGAAGGGAGTCAGATGGAGGGGGGGAGGGATGTGGATGCAAGCTGGGTGGGATAGGAATAGAGAGGGGGTATCGGGCAGAGTAGCCCCTGAGGATGACCAGGAAGTGTAGGAGGGGTGTCTGAGTTCCCTGTCCCGGGCTGCTGCCGCGGTCAGAAACTCACTCACCCCAGTGATGTCTCTCCTGGTGCCTCTGAATTACATTCTTTCAGCAATGTAACTTTAAAGCCATAAAAATCCTCCCATTTCTCTCTCTCCCACTGTCCCTCCCTCCCTGCCCTCCTCACACACCCTTTGCAGTGACACCTAATTTCAAGTCTCTCTCTAGTCCACACTCAGGCCGTCATGCATGAGCCATCCTTAGTATATGAGAGCTTCTATCCACAGGATTAATAAGCTCACAACCTTTGGTTCATCCTGGCTGTTTCTGAAATTCTTTTCTGCATCCTAGATCCAGTTTACCAGGGTAAGGTCATCAAAGGAACAGGGTGATCCTCAGGCTGCTGGTCAGGGTGCTGGCCTGTACCTCCCTACCACAATATTGAGTCCCAGAAAAACTCGGTGAAGAGCATATGCCTGCTTCATTGAAGTGTCTTTGTGCCTTTGCTAAAGGTGTCCCCTCACACGTGTGTGACTCTTCTGTTCCCTTCATATTCTTTTCTGTCTTGTTGACATTACCAATCAGGCACGCTGTCTTCATTTCTCTAGGTTTATAAGGAGTCTGGAAGTCATGTGTTCATCCTCCAAGTTTGTTCCTTTTCAAGGTGTTTTCAAGCTCTGGTTCTTCATATACATTGTGAGTTTCAGGATAAGCCCATTAGTTTATGAAAAGTCTGTGAGAGTTCTGTTAGTATTGCACTGGAACTGTAGGTCTGTATGAGGAGAACAGACACCTGTATCTTCCATTGCATGAAGGTGATTGTAGTGTGAATTCTAATTGGTCTTAATAATAAAATCTGGAGTCAGATATTAAGTGGTTGGAGCTATAACATCAAAACAGCAGAGCAGCCAGCTACTAGTTCTTTCTATGAAATCCTCAGACCAAATGGGGTATCCAGTCTCTACAAGACCTCAGACTGAATGCCTGGATCTCCTATCTCTTCCCACCTTATATTCCTCTCTTGGCCCAGCCATATCCCGTTCAGTCTCCATCTCCCTAATGCTGGGATTAGTGGTGTGTGACACCAGGATACTTTGATGAAAGATGTGAGTCACCACTACCTGACTCCGGATAAATCTAATGTAGCCCAGGATGACCTTGAACTCACAGATTTCTGTTTCTTCAGTATTGGGAAAGGGGAGTGCCAAGACTGCCTTCCTCTATGGCTAACTAGTGGCTATCTGCACACTCTGATCCTCAGGCAAGCTTTATTGTCATGGAAGAAACAAAAATATCACCACAGTGGACAAATCTATACATCTTTACTCTCTCTCAGCCATGATTTGTCCCATTCAGTGTCTAGGCACTACAGAGAAGCGGGCAGATTGTTCCTAATTATTTCATATTTCCTGAAGCCATCTCCAGTGACAGGGATTTTAAATTACAGCTTCCACACATTTCAATGTGGTCAACTGTCTGTGGGTAGATTTTAACAGAAGCTCTCTTTTAGGTTGAAATGTTAGGTTTCTTTCTCTATGATGAAAATGTCTTTGATAACATATATTTGCTTTTGTTTCAATTTCAGTATTTTGAAGTTGCAAGTGAATTAAGAGAAAAGAAACAAATGTCCAACACCCAGTTTGAGGGAAAATTTCTAAGGCAGCCCCAGGTCAAATATTTGCCCAAATGGAATCTTTGGAATCATAGAGATAGTCCTTTACCTCCCAGCCAGCTCCAT
>NW_026068107.1:42398-44778 GCF_014885135.2 Alexandromys fortis
GGTGTTTCACAATGTTCCTTCCATCCCTGCTCTTGCAGGGTGAGGTAAGTGTCCAGGTGGCCGCTGCAATGGGAAGAGTCTGGTCCTCCCAGTGGCTGAGATGAGCAGCCTCTCTTGCCACACAACCTCCACAAGAGGAAGCAGCAGATGAGATTAAGAAAAAACGGCGGGAACGTGGCAGAAACCTTCAATATTCCTTCCACACCAGGTGACAGGCGGGTTTGAAGTCCAGCCCTCTGAAGAATGTTAGAAAGCTCTGGAATTCATGGACTTCCCTGAGCTATGTGGTGCAGGCCTCACTGTGTTTACAGTGGAAAATCCCTGTAGGCAGTGTGGGAGTGTAATAGAGACACTGTTTGTATGTGCAGGGGCTCTGGATTGGGGAGAGTGAGAGGAAACAGTCCTGCTGTTCCCACATGGATCATGAGATGTCTCCTGACTCCATTTTTAACAGATTATTTTCTCACCATGAAATGGCATCTTTTAAATTTTTTAAATGGCTTTTTTTTTAATGAACAGAAACAACATTTTCCTCAAAATACAACAGGACAGGCAACAACTCTTTTAATTTTCATTGGTTGTGTTTTCTTTTAGATTTATTGTAATTCTCTGTAGGAGTGCTGTGTATATGTATGTGAATGCAGGGCCCAGTGGTGTTGGATCCCGGAGGCTGGAGCTGCACATGGTTGTGAGCTTCCTGTCTTGAGTGCTGGGATTTGTACTCAGGTCCTCTGAGGAAACAAGTATCACTCCTAACTAATGAACGATCTATCTGTTCAGCTCCCCAAGGATTAGGGTTAGGTCCTTCTATGTACTATATAGTACGTGAAGGATTGCAATTCTGTAAAAATTCCTCAGCTCATTTCAGGGATTATCACTGGCAATGTAATTTCTCAAAAGCTTTCCTATTATGGCCAAAAGATGCCACGAACCAGAGTGTACTGATTTCTCTGTTGCCCTGAATTCATGGATCCTTGAACCCCTGTCAACCACCCCAGTTCTCAAGGCTATAGACCAACTGTCTAGACGGCTTGTGGTCCTGCCATTCTGACATGAATCATCTGATGTTACCTGCCTCCACTGGGGGATGGGTTTGAGACAGGGTTTCTCTGTAGCTTTGGAGCCTTCCTGGAACTAGCTCTTGTAGACCATACTCGCCTTGAGCTCACAGAGATCCACCTGCCTCTACCTCCCGAGTGCTGGGATTAAATGTGTGCCACTACCACCAGGCGACCTGCCTCCATTTTAACAGATTATTTTCTTACCATGAGCCATCTATCTCTCCAGCTCCCCAAGGGTGGCGTACATCGTTAACTTATTCAATGCGTTAGGAATTTCCTAAGGTAGTATCCTGTCTGCATGCCCCACCATCTCATTCTATAGCTGCTTCTATAAATAAAAGGAAATTCCCCTGTGGATATTTGTGCCCACTCACAAGGACACTTTCTTTCACCAGTGGGCCTGCTTCTTCAAGCAGCAGCACAATTCAAATCTCTGAGTTTCCCGTTTTAGTAAGTTGCACGATGTTTTCATTTGCCCAAAGTCAGCTAAGCACCTGAAGAGAACACCTGTCTGTGCATGTCTGAGAAATTGATGAGTTCCACAAAACTCTGGCCATGTGCACATCTGATATCCTGGTATAATGTCTCAGACTGTAGCCTAGAAGCAACTGCAGAATTGGAAGGGAAACATCACTGACCAAGTTGTGTTTATGCTACCCCTATAAGAGCACAAAGTGGGGAGAAGGTCACCTTATGCTAAAAAAGAGAGAAATTTCACACATCCTCTTTGCAGAAAAGTGGGGGAGCATCAATGTGGGATAAAAGGGAAGCTTTCGTCTGCTCATGTTCTCTTAGTTACAGCGTAGACCATCCCAGGGATATGCATCTGGCAAACACAGAGCTCAAATCTCTTGGAATCTGGAGGTGGTGTGGAGGTTTGAATAAGAATGACCCCCATAGGCTCACATATTTGAATGCTTAGTCTCCAGGGAGGGGCACTCTTTGAGAAGGCTTAGGTGGTGTGGTTCCTTGTTGGAGTAGATGTGGCATCATTGGAGCAAGAAGGGCACTGGGGGTGGGCTTTGAATTTCAAAATCCCATGCCAGCCCAGTGTCAACCTCTCTCTCCCTGTGGATCAGGTAATAGAACTCTCAGCTACTTCTCCAACACCATGTCTGCCTGCGTGCCACCATGCTCCCTGCCGTGATGGTAACAGACCAACCTCAGAAAGTATAAGCAAGGTACGTGAATGCTTTCTTTGATAAGAGTGGCCTTGCTCCCTGGAAACAACCTAGATGCCCTTCAATTGAAGAATGGATGAAGAAAGTATGGAATATATACATATTAGAGTACTACTCAGCAGTAAAAAACAAGGACTT
>NW_026068107.1:47038-49993 GCF_014885135.2 Alexandromys fortis
CCCAGCAGGCATGGTGCAACACAATGGCAGTGACTGACCAGGATACAACTTGTCTGGCAGGGAGCCATCTGGGGGCTGTACCACAGCCTCCTGGAGAGGGGATGGAAAGTCTAGGAAATTCATCCATCCCACTGTCAGGGGATTCAATGTGACCACCACATTCATATTCTCTACAGAGCACCAACCACTCTGTATCCCGTGTGCACTGCCCACTTTTCACTCAGGGAGGATGAAGTGAGTTGTGGAGCACTACAGTTGCTGCAGTCCATAAATGGAACTGCTCTATATGTGTGCCAGCTTTCCAAACACACTAAAAAAGCATTGCTATTCCATAAAAAATCAGCCCTTTTAAAGAAAATAAATGTAGGCATGTAGTTTGATTGCCACCTCCTGGCCATAGTGGGAACTACATCAGCGAGAGTCTTGGGCACAGTGGAGTCTGTGGTTGGGAGGGAGGGAACATTGGCTGTGACCTGGACTTGAAGGGACCTCACCTCTGAAGATAAGGCAGTGTTTTTTCACCTCATTATAATTTCCTGGCACATAAACCTTGACATCTTAGGTATATCAAATTGGAGACCAATCCCAGTCTAAGGCTAACATAAAGCAGCCTCATTAGATAGAGATGGTGGAGCTCTGTGTGTAAATACGAACACACACACACACACACACACACACACACACACACACAGAGGCATGCACAGAGCATAGAGTCGATTCCATTTGTCCTTCTATTTCATTGTTCAGAAACAGAACACAATGACTACTTCTAAAGTACAGAAGGTATATACATCCTTTATGCAATGTGTGGGTGTGTGCATATGTGTGAGTCTGTGTGTGAGGAGAAAACAGAGTGAGACCCTCTGCTCTGAGCTGTACTCCCCACTCTGTGAAATAAGAGCATCACACTGCTCATGTGCTATTACCTGCTTTAAATACCAGTCACAAGTTCCTGCATATGTGGCAGACTAATGTTGATGTATGCAAATGGAATTACAGGCTGGCCTTGCACTCAGACATCCAACTGCCTCTGCCTTGTGAATGTTTGTGCCACGCCCACCTGTTAAAAATACGCATTTCTAAAGGCAGTCTTCTTCTGGAGAAAGAATAGGGACAAGCAGTAGCTGCAGCACCTAGAGACTGATTTCACCTTGACTCTGCCTAAAGCCTACTCACTTGCTTCATCTCTAAACCTGCCAAGAGCAGTGCATGCTGTATAACAGCCATTTTCAAAGATACATTAAACTTTGGGTTCACCTTTCATTAGACAAATGTTAGATTCTTATTCTTTTGGAAATTCTGCTACAGTTAGTTGTAATTAGAAAAGTTTACATCTGAAAATTATTCATCAGCTGACACGTTGTTAAATTACTGAGTTTTACAATAACTAGTTTGGGTATTCAAACTATTATGTGTCAAAAACACGCGGAACAACTGATGTCAGTAAACGGAAGCACTGTGTCTCCATGCGGTCAGACAAATCCAGAGATGTTAGAGCAACGTCTCCACAAGGAAATTGCACAGCGCATACATGTGCTATCTGCCCTCTCCCAGACAAGGCTGCTCAGGGCGGCTCTCCAGCTGATAACTGCAGCATGGCTTCATCCCTCCTTCAATCCACTTCCATCCCTCCCCTGTCTTCTGAAACATCTGCACTGTCTCCACACACTCCCTCATCTCGCCCTCCTCAGGCCTTTCTCTATGCAGTGCCAAGTCACCTTCCACCAAAAGGAATCAAATCATGTCAATTCCATAACTTACGTTCCACACTGATCATATAATCCAAATGTCATACACCGCTGAAAACGACACACATCTTCCTTTCTATCCTATCCCCAAGCAGTGTCCACATTGTCTTCAAGGTTCTGGCCACTGGCCTTGTCCTCTGCTCTTAGATACACTGTTCTCCATGGGGGCAAGCAAGCCCACAACATGGTTTGTGCACAGCCTTGCTTCTTTTTGTCATTCAGGACTCAGATCACATGCTAACTTCTGAGACCTTTGAGGGGTAAAATCATGTACCACAATGCCCATCTCAACTATTTCCTATCCTCTTTATGATCTTTAAAACAGAAATAATACATGAAATTGCTCTGATTACTGATTTCATCTGCTTACTGACAGTTTACCTATCTAACACAATATACAAGGACCCCTGCTAGTCTTCTCAGTGCAGGAACAAGGAGCTCACAAAAGAGGCCAGTATGTGACTATCTGGATAAACATACATGAACGAATTCATTTGTCTATTTGATATGCCATGTAAGACACTGGTATTTAAGAGAACATGGTATGGAATTGAGCAGTCTGTGACTCCATATCCTGGAAGACAGAATATCAAACCCACTAGCAATACGTTTTAACATGGACAGCCACCAGAAGGAAGTGGCTATGCCACACCCCACTTCCCAGGGTTTGATTCAGTGTCTGTTGTGGACCCAGATATCTACCATTTTAATAAGTACTCCCTGCTAATGTGATGCAGTAAGGCATGGCCCATTCGGGGAAATGGTCTGATGGGGATGTCTTCCATTTCTGTCCTGGTCATTTAAAGGAACCCATGCAGGGTACAGTCATCTGGGGAGTCTATTAATGTCATTGTTCCACAGTGTGCTGCTATTGCTACTACCTGCTCAACAGGGATGTGTTCTTATAAGCCATCACCGATCCACTGCTGGTCACACGGATGGGAAGAGAAAAGGAAATGACTCATCTGGTGAGTCCCACATGATCTTGTCACTCTTGCTAGGTAACAGGCTGACAAGACCACACCACACTTGGTTCTTCTCCAGGAGCTGGTTCTGCATGGAGAGTTCACAGTTTTCTCCCTGTTCTACTAGAAGGCAGAGTAAGGGGAGAGAAAGCTCATGGAGAGGGGAGGAAGGCAGATGAGAACGCTCATGCACTCTACTGTACTGAATATAGAGATGGAGTAGTCTGTCTGCATCCAGTCAA
>NW_026068107.1:56662-68182 GCF_014885135.2 Alexandromys fortis
CACACACACACACACACACTGGTGGCACTGATGATTCACACACTTGAAACAAGGGCTCATGTCAGCTTCTTGTCAACCTTCTGCGTGTTCTCTCTACAGTCCTGTTGTTCTTCTCATAGAAGAGACCTGACATTGACAGACAGAGGAGACAAAGTGTCACTGACAACTAGAATTTGGTGATTACTGTCTTCCCAGGGGTGGTCAGATAATCCAGAATTCTAGACAGATAAATAGTGAAGAGCAAGTACATTTGAATGTGTGTCCTCCCATGGGCACGTTGTGGGATAATTTAAGCATCACAATATATAATGATGACAAAGGAGTACTCCTTCTAAAAATGGTGTTTCTGAGCAGACACAAAGGAATGAGTAAATACATTCATAATCAAAAGAAAAAAAGGAAACTTTACTCAAAGACAAGCAATGCTTGTAGACTAGTAACTGCACAGGGAAGTAGGTATCAGAGCAACACTTAGCAGGTGTCATGGTAATAATCCATATGGCAAAACCATCCATAAAACACCCCCTCTGTACACAGTCCACAGCAGACACTGCTAAAATCTGTGTGACTGATGGGAAAATAAGAAGGAAACAGATGAGTAATAGCCTTGTTCTTTTTGTGTTCTAAAATTATATTAGAAATTATGAAAATGATTAAGGATTCTTCATAATATAGACCTTTCTGTAAATACAGATTCATACATACATATTCACTTGTCACCATCTTTCTCCATCCCTGATCTCAGAACCTCTCTGATGGAGCTTGCTGGGAGGTAAAGGACTAGCTTTATGGTTTTGCAGATTCCATTTGGGCAAATATTTGACCTGTGGCTGCTTTAGAATATTTCCCCAAAATTGGCTGTTTGACATTTGTTTCTTTTTTTCATAATTCACTTGCAACTTCAAAATCCTGAAATTGAAACACAGCAAATATATGTTAGCATCAAGGATATTTTAATCATAGGGAAAGTAACCTGACACTTCAACCTAAAAGAGAGCTTCTGTTTAAATCTACCCACAGACAGTTGAACACAGTGAAATGTCTGGAAGCAGTAATTTAAAATCCCTGTCACTGGAGATAGCATCAGCAAATATGAAATAATTAGGAAAACTCTGCCCACTTCTCTGTAGTGCCTAGACACTGAATGGGACAAATCATTGATGAGAGAGAGTAATGATGTATAGAATCGTCGACTGTGGTGATATTTTGTTTCTTCCATGACAATAAAGCTTGCCTGAGGACCAGTGTGTGCTGATAGCCTCTAGTTAGCCATAGAGGCCAGGCACGCACCTTTCCCAACACTCAAGAAACAGAACTATGTGAGTTCAAAGCCATCCCGGGCTACATTAGATTGACCCAGTCTAAAGAGAAACAGAGTCAGGCAGTGGTTACTCACATCTTTCATCAAAGTGCTTTGGTGTCACACACCTTTAATCCCAGCACTAGGGAGATGGAGTCTGAAAGGGATATGGCTGGGAAAAGAGAGGAATATAAGGTGGGAGGAGATAGTTACAGACAGTTGTGAACCATCGGGTAGGTGCTGGGTATCAACCCTGGATCCTCGGGAAGACATCCAGTGATTTTAAAACATGAGCCATCTCTCAGGCCATAGTTTATTTTTTGTTATTTTAAAACTTTTTTGAGATGTCTTAGGAAAAGCTGCATTATACCTGTAGATAATTTCAGCTCTATCAGTTGGGTTGAGGTTTCTTGAGTGGCAGTTACAAAAATATAAATTAGATCACAGGGTGAGAGGCTCTTTCCCCTCTCATGTCAACTTCAATGCCCTGTCTTTCTGGCTTCAGCTTCCAGCACCCATATGGTGGCCCACAGTGGCCTATAAGTCCAGGTCTAGAGGAACCGACAGTCTTTTCTGGTCTCAGTTGGCATCTGCACTCAAACGTGCATACGGCACACACAGACATACAGGCAGACACTCAGTAAGTAGTAAAAATAAATCTAAAAGGTAATTGATCCAAAAAACAACCTAAACGTGAAACTTGTAGCAGAAAACAATTGAATGAATTACAGACAAACTTCTTAGATATAACAAACCCCCTTTCATTAAATGAAGAACTGGATTGTTAAGAACTCCATAAAGTGAGAAAATGTCCTACCTTCCATATATATGTTAGAAACATATTTTTCTTACCTGGGAAAATGAATGTGGGAACTTGTGTATCATGTGACAGCCTTATTTTTTCCAGAATACAGAAAGCCTAAAAAAGAGCCACTAAGAAAATAGATAATTCAGGAAATAAAAGTTAGCCAGAAGGGTGAGTAGATGCTCCACTAAAGAAACATACAGCATCAACATCCTTAACACTTAGGGAAGAGAGACAGGTGACCCTGAGGGGACTCTCGACACATCCATAAAATACTCAGAAATAAAGACTTGTAATACAATGACCTGGCAGGTTTGTGGAGGATGAAACTCTCCCATACCCACTGCTGGTGGCCATGGAGAACAGTAGAGAGACTTGGAAAAGTATTTCCCAATTTCTTCATATGTTAATTGTCATATGGCCATCACATCCCCAAACATATAACCTGGAGAAAGAGGACATATTTTTTTAAAGACTTATTTATTTCAGTTCACAGCACCTTTATATACAAGATACTGAAATTGAAAACAACCTCAGCAACAGGCAACAGGCAAAGACTTATATCCCAAAACCAGCACAGCAGTTTTCAACTGTAACTCCAGTGCCATGGGATCCAATGCCCTCTCCTGGCTTCCATGGGCACCAGGCATGCATGTGCTCTTTATACCTATCTGAAGACAAACATATATACACATAAAATAAAAATAAATTATAACATTTTCAGTGTAGCTATACATTGCTACACCATTTAATATTAAGAATGAACAATTATCATGGACAACAAAAGAGATAAACTTAAACATATATACAAGATGAATGAAGGCCAGATGTCTCTAAACTCTGGTTCTATTCTAATACATTCCAGCATATACAAATTGGCTGGTAATGGCAGATTGCTGTACTTTCCTGAAGACAGGGTAGGGCAGTGGTTGGGACTGAAAACCTAACTAACATAGAAATTAAACCTTCTGGATTGGTAAATAATAATGAAACTTGTACCTACCTGAGTATAAGAAGATATCTATTGTCATTATGGGGCAAAGTAGAAAAATAGTAATTACATTTAATATTTGATGACTTGGACTTCAGAGATGGCCCCATGGTTAAGACGACTTGCTGCTCTTACAGAAGACCTGGGCTGGGTTCTCAGCACTCACTTGGTGGCCCACCATGGACTGCATACCTGTTTCTAGGGGAAACAACACCTGTTTCTGTCCAAAGCAGCACACCCTGATCCTGAAACCAGAGCAAAAGAAACATACACTGACCCTGAGACTAGAATCAATTCACTGGCCCTGAAACCAGAGTCCAACGTTTAAAAAAGGCCAGTGAAATAAACACACTTTGCCCCTGAAACCGAAGCCACAGAAAGACACTCTTCCACTTACCAATTCGACAAAACAAACTAACCAATCTGTCAGCATAAAAGCAACGAATTCCTGAGGAGGAAAACCAGCTGATCACTGAGCAGAAAATCAACCTGTACCTTTTCAGTTGGGAGCTGCCTTTCCCACTCTTGCAGGGGCAGCCACCTCCTGGATTCTTTCCTCCCAGTGAATCTCTTGAATGAGGCTTGGGTGAGACCTTCTTTGCCTAAAAAGAACAGAGAAGCAATGACTTCAACTGGAGACGAGCAGAGGAGAGGGGAGCAGAACTGGAAAAGCTTCTCCTAGCAGAGCAGACTTGTTACTCTTCTGAGGCTCTAAGCAGAGCTCTAACAACTTAGCTGGGAAAACCCTCCCCTACCAGAGCAGAGCTGTTAATCTGGGGAAAACTTTCCCTGAAGCAGGGCTGTGAGCTCCTATGTTTAAGGTGAATTTGGGGTATTCCTTGGCTCCTGACTGCCATGATCACTTTCCATCTGAGCAGCAATGCTTACAATATACACACAATTTTTAAAACATTGAAGTCATAGGGTGCTGGGCACGTATCCCCAGGATGCCTGATACCATTCTGTTCAGGCAGGTGCCAGTCACCCACAGGCCAGCTTGCATTGTCAAAGCCTGGGCTGGCGGGAAGACATTCACAGGTCTACCCGGTACTTCAAGGAAGCCATTATGGTGAGCAAAATGTGTGGTGGAGAAATGGGAGAGAAAGAGCAACAGAACTAGGTATGATAAAAGGTGCAATGGAGGATGTGAGGGTGATGAGGAACAGGCTGAGGAACAACCTAAATACTTTCAAGCTCAGGAACATGGATTCAAAACAAACTCCTTACCCAGACCCAGAAAAACAAATGTAATATGTACTCTCTCATGAGTGACTTTTAGACATAAAGCAAAGAAAAACCACCTTACTTTCCACAACCCCAGACAACCTAGACAAGAAAGAGGATCCTAAGAGAGACATTCTGGATCTACATAGGAAGGAGAAAAAGACAAGAAGTCCTGAGAAAACTGGGAGTGTGGGGGTCACAGGAGAGGAGGAAGGGGAGACAGTAGGAAGGTAGGGAAATTGAGTTAAATGTATAGCTCTTTAAAAACAATAAAAACCAAACTTCTTAGATATAACAAACCTCTTTTCATAAGTTGAGAAGCTTGTTGTTAGGACGTCCATCAAGTGTCAGATGTATGCTCTTCCAAGTAATGGTTGATAAATAAAGACAATGCCCTGATGGGGAAACACAAGTTTGAAAACCATGCACCAGATTAAGGAATCCTTGTATCTAGAATACAGAACATCTCACAGATGTCATTAAGGTAAGTACTACCTATGGGTTTTCATATAATAGAATAGAGATGATTCTAAGTGACCAAGAGTATTGATTTCATAATAAATGTATATGAATTCATCAAGCAAAGAAAAATACTCTTCAGGATGCCTGTTAAGATAAAATCTTAAACTACTGACTTTTAAGCACATACCCCTTAAATGTTACACTGAACACTTAGAAATGAACAAAAAATAGTAGCCAATTACAAATAAAAAGTAACCTGAGATAAAAGTTCTGATATTTGAGAAATGCTTAAAAGAATATGCAATTAAGAGATATTTTTGAAACCCACAATAATTCTATGGGCTCAACTTTAGTGGCAAAATGTTATTTTTTTTTCAAGAAATATCCCTATAATGTGGCATATTTTTTTTGAGGACTGTGATGGCTAATCTTGGTTGTCAACTTGACTACATCTAAAATCAACTAAAACTCAAGTATCTGGGCACTCCTGTGAGAGATTTTCTTGATTGGATCATTTGAGGTGAGAATAGTCACCCTAATCTGGGCAACATCTCTGTTGGAAGTCCACATCAAAGGACGTGGAAGAAGAAAGCTTTTGTTTTTGCGTGCTCTCATTCTTATTAGCAAGGTCATCTTCCCTGCTTCTGAGGCATCCCTTTGTTGGAGATAGAACCTACATTTTTGGGACTCCAATAGTGACTGAAGACCAGTAGCAGGGCCCTAGGAATCCTCTAGATCTTCAGTGCCAAACTGGGACTGCTGAGACATC
The DNA here is from genome assembly GCF_014885135.2 of Alexandromys fortis. Taxonomy (NCBI): domain Eukaryota; kingdom Metazoa; phylum Chordata; class Mammalia; order Rodentia; family Cricetidae; genus Alexandromys; species Alexandromys fortis. The sequence continues at coordinate 62,214 of NW_026068107.1, forward strand.
CAGTCTTGTTGGCTGAACAACTACCATTTATGGCTTTTCTGCCATACAGAGCCATTGTTGGAGTAGCTGGACCACAGTCTACCAAATTATATTCCTTTAGATCAGTGGTTCTCAACCTTTGAGTTTGACCCCTTTCACAGGGATCAGATAAGACCATAGATAAACACAGATATACAGATTTACATTGTGGTCCATAAAAATAGCAAAATTACAGTTATGAGTAGCAATTAGATAACTTTGTAGTTGTAGGTCACCACAATACGACAAACCGCATTAAAGGGTCACAGCGTTGGGAAGATTGAGAACCACTGCTTTAGTGAGATCTGACTAATGCAACGGATAAGGAAAAGCTCAGGAACAATAGTAGATTGGAACACACTGCCTTCGATGCAACAATAATCATATGGGAAATAATACATTTAAAATATTTATGAAAGCTAATTTCCCTGTAGATCCTATATGTAGCTCTATGAACTTCTGAAATTGATAGAAGACAACGTACCCACTCTCCAGATGAATATGGAACATTCGCCAACACTAACTCCACATGAAACTGTTAAATTTGTACACAAATGCATGTATGGATTAAAATGTTGCAATTTGCAGGTAGTTCAATTGGTAAAAGAAAGGCACATATGCTTATGCCTGCCTGCTGAGTTCAATTCCCAAGACCCATGAGGTGAAAGGAGGGAACCAATCACCACGAACTGGTTTTGGGAGGCACGTATGTATCTAGCCACTAACGCACTGAAAGCCCTCTTTCACAGCAATAGAAACCCTGGCTAAGCAGAAAAGAGAAAAATATTCCAAGAATGGTGACCTCTATGCATTCATAAATGTAGGAGAAGATCCAAGTTTTCCAGAAGGTCAGTAAAACAAAGCAGACTCAGTAAGGATAAAAGACCAAAGTTTTCTCTCAGATATCGAATCTAGAGTTGAATTCATTTATGAGTGTGGCTGTGTGTGGTCATGTTGCTGTTCAAATAGAAAACAATTGCTTTCTTTTCTGTTTGCCCAGAGAGCTGACTGACTGCAACTTGGAAAGAAGACATCCCTGCTGTCTCCCTTCCCTATGAAATCTCACAGATCCTAAGGGCGAGCAATCTCATGCACAGAGTGGGAAGTCGGGATCACAGAGTGCTCATTTGGCCTCATCTCCCTCCTGCTCACTGTCCCACAACTCCCCTCCTGGACAATGGCTCCAGCACACCCCGGTACAGAACAGCACAGGAGGAGGCAGAATGGTCCCAAGTCTGTCTCCTTCCGGAGATACACAGGCTGCAAACCCCCAGGTAGGAGTGAGCCTACTTTCGTCTGGAATCCCTGCATCTTCCTCCCAACTTTCAGGAAGAATCTGGTGCTCACCTCCGGGAATCCATAAGCTCAACTCAGTCCAAACACCAAGAACTGAATGCTCCTTTCCAGGACGTTGGCGGTCGCCTTTTGAAAGCGGTCGCCATAATGGCCCCGGTTTCTATGACAACCGCAATGCTGCCTCCCTGGTAGTAACCAGGAATGGCTCCGCCCAGCCCTCCCTTTTTTTCTCAGAGCAAGAACTCTTCACCCTTGTTTTCACCCAAGAAAGCATACCCATCATCTGAGAAACTGTCCCTCTACGAAAGCAAAGCTTTCCTTTTTTGTTCGATCTGTGAACAAAACATATCCTTGGAAGCATGACCATATTGTACTCACCCGACCATGGCTGTGTCTGTGGAAATGCCGTCACAAAGATGAACATTGCTGTCACAGTGACAAATGAGCAATTTCATCCAATAATTAGCTATGCATATATAATTTCAACACGGGAATTTAAAGTCTGGGACACCTTGTACAGAAACATCCTGAAAAAGAAAAGTCAAAGGTTAAAAATATTGTTTTGGAGATGCCGGGGATCGAACCCGGGGCCTCATATATGCGAAACATGTGCTCTACCTCTGAGCTACATCCCCACACCTGGTAACAGCTTCATCAAAGCCTATGTGAATTCAGAGAGACCGAGCCAACATTCAGAGATTGCAAGGGTCTGCATCAGGTCCTTTGAGCATATTGGATTCCAGGTTAAGTTTAGTGTTTTGATAGGATTCATGGGACTTTTGTTGCATGAGAAAACAATCTATTTTCAATCAAAGGAAAAATAATAATAAAAAAATAATAATAACAACAACAACATTAACAACAAACCTTATGCTCTTTGAAGCAAGGTAAGCTAACAATGAATGATACTTTGAATTACTCAGTCCCATCAATTTTACTTCAACTTTACCTTGCAGGTGATTCAACAGGCCAGTATCATGCGGAATTAATAATTATATGTTGCTGATATGCAGTCATATCTGAGAGTATGAGTAGCTTCCTGAAACCCTCTTTAGCATACCTCCTTTCTCTTTTAAAACACACCTTAATTTTAGGGCTTGAAAGGCATTTTTTATAATCTTGGTCATGGTGGTCATTTTGTTTTGTAATGTTGCCAATACTGTCCATCACTCCATTTATGGCAATAACTAAATGTGCGGTAGCTATTGGTTCATAAAACCCTACGGTGCTCTCACTTTCTGCATGTTTATGAATCTCACCACATGCTTTGTAAGTTTCAAAAATGAGAGGTTTTCTGAAATATGTCCTCCATTTCACACATTATCTAGTATATGTCTTAATATACAAAATCATTAAATAAATACTGTATGTATGTTCAGATGAGTGAAAATGTATTTTTAGAAAGAAAACAGTCTATCGTTTTTCCATTTACATACCAATCAAAGTTTCTATTCCCTCCCCTCCGCCCATTTCCTCCACTTACCCTCCTCCCAAACCTTTATCCAGTCCTCAGAGAGGGTAAGGCACATTGCCCAGAGGAAGGACCAAGCCCCTCCCCCAATATATCCAGGCTGAGCAAGGTATCCATGCAAAGATAATGGTTTCCAAAAAGTCAGCAGCAGCAGCAGAAGCAACAGGGATAAATCCTCTTGTCACTGCCACTGGCCCTGCAGTCTACCCCAGCCATAAAATGTTAACCACATTCAGAGGGTCCAGCTTGGGCCTATGTTTGTTTCTTCCCTGTCTGGCCAGAGTTGCTGAGCTCACATCAGCTCAAGTAAACTGTTTCAGTGGGTGTCCGCATCATGGTCTTGACCTCTTTGCTATATTCTCACTCCTCCCACTCTTCAACTGGAAAAAAATTAATATATAGGACCTGAGACGATGCCAGACTATAGAAGACTGAGTCCACACTTAAGACATTGCTTAACCTCAACAATTATTGGAATACTACAAAGAATGATATCAAAACAGGACTTTAATATATAACTTCTAGATAAAGACAAGGAGGAATGGCAAACAGGTGAGCTAGTGTAGGAGACTGAGAGCTACCTAAATTAAATGAAGACTAAAGCAAAAAGAGAAGGATGGAGGGATTGGAATCAAAAGGTAAATGAGGGCGACGGAAGAAGCAATAACATCTCAGTGCTGATTGTGGTCTAGGTTTGAGATGTTGGTGGATAAGTACTGATAATCAAATGACCTAGAAGTAACAAAATATTAGTCAGTGTATCTCTGTGAGCCATGACACTTTTGTGTTATCTTTCTTTCTGGGAATCTTCCTTCCATTTTTGTTCATAATAGATTTTCCCCATAATCTATCCTGATTATAATTTCCCTTCACTCTACTCCTTCCAGTTCCGCTCTACCTTCCCTTCTATCAGGATCCATTCTGTTTCTATCTCTCAGTAGATAATAACAGGCTTCTAAGAGATAATAGCAAAGCACAACAAAATAAATTAGAATAAGACTTTAAATCACAATTATCAAATTGAAATTGGATGAGACAAATGAACAGGTGTAAAAGTGCCCACAAGAAGACCCAAGAATCAGAGACCCACTTGTTCACACACTCAACAGCCCCACAAAAATACAAATAAAAGTTCTCCTAAAATACTGAATGAGATAATATACACATTGAAGACCTGGTACAGACCCATGCCTGCCTCATGCTTGCTGCTTTGGTCTCTTTGAGTTTCTGTGAGTCGATTTAGATGGACTTGTACTCCAGATGTTAATCAATCTACCTTAAATTCCAAATAAAGCACTTTCGTTATATACTCCAAGGACACGTCAGCCTACCACCAGGACACTTCCATGTGATAATTGTACTTTATCTTATTCTAATTAATTTTGTTATTTTTTATCTCTTAGGAGCCCATTGTTTTCTAATTAGAATCAGAAAGGAGGTGGATCTGGATGTCATGAGAGGAGGGGAGAAACTGGGGAGGTTAAAGGGAGAGGAAACTCTAATGAGAATATATTGTACAAGAAAAATGTGTCTTTTAAACAGAGGGTGAAAATAAGTAAAGTATCAGGATAACTATCGTGATGTCATGCCTCTAACACAACCTAGCTGTCCATATGTCTCTACACACAGGAAAGGCCTCCCTTCTCACCTCGCTTTCACTCAAAGCAAAACCCCTTCCTTAGAGCTGCAGAGAAGCTAGGTAACAAGGAAGCCCCAAGGAGGGATGCATGGATTGCCCTGGGAAGGGGAATTAGATGAGATCACCTGGGTAAACTGGAGGTGAGGAGGTGGTGAAGGAGAGGCAATGGGGAAGGAGAACATGAGAGAACAGGAAGGTCATAGAGAATGGAGTGGGAAAGCAATGAAAGAGGGAACTTGATAGAGAGAGAGAGTCACTATGGTATTAGGGAGAAACCTGGTGCTAGGGAAATTCCCATGAATCCACAAGGATGATCCCAGCTAAGACTCCTAGCAGTAGTGGAGAGGGTTCCTGAACCGGCCTTCCCCTATCATCAGATTGGTGACTACCCCAACTATCATTATAGAGGCTTCCTCCAGTAATTGTGGACTCAGATGGGCCTTCTGTATGTGGAGAGATGGTTATGAAGTTTGGACTATCAGAGGTGATACTGGCAATGGGATCAGGATCTATCCTTGGTGCTCAGCCTTGTTTGTGGATGCCCATTCTCTGTGTTGAGATGTGATGCTATCCTTAATGCAGGGAGGAGGGACTTGGTCCTGCCCCAAATTAATGTGGCCTTACCCCTTGGGAGGACTAGAGAAGGTGTGGGCTGGGGTGGGGAGGCATGGGGAGTGTGAGCAGGGGTGGGAGGAAGAACTGTGGTTGGAATGTAAAATGAAATTTTAAAAAACAAATTGGTCAATTTAAAAAACAATAGAACCCACCCCCCCAAATCCTCTTAGCCAAGACTGGTGGGCCATGCCTACAATCTCAGCACTTAGCGCGTGGAGAAAATAGAATGCAAGACAAAATAATAAACATTATTTTTTATATATGATAAATGAAATACAAATATACAAGAATATTCCTTACATATATATGATAATAATTCACCACTGTTGCAACACTCCATTTTTTTAATATAATTTTTTATTGAAAAAAAAATTTCCGCCTCCTCCCCGCCTCCCATTTCCCTCCCCATCTCCCTTTCCCCCCCTCCTCCCTCTCCTCTCCCCCTCCCCCCACTCCTCTCCCCCTCCCTCTCCAGTCTGAGGGGCAGTCAGGGTTCCCTGCCCTGTGGAAAGTCCAAAGTCTTCCCGCTCCATCCTGGTCTAGGAAGGTGAACATCCAAACTGGCTAGGCTCCCACAAAGCCAGAACATGAAGTAGGATCAAAACCCAGTGCCATTGTCCTTGCCTTCTCAGCAGCCCTCATTGTCTGCCATATTCAGAGAGTCCGGTTTTATCCCATGCTTTTTCAGTCGCAGTCCAGCTGGCCTTGGTGAGCTCACAATAGATCAGCCCCACTGTCTCCGTGGGTGGGTGCACCCCTCGTGGTCCTGACTTCTTTGCTCATATTTTCCCTCTTTCTGCTCCTCCTTGGGACATTGGGAGCTCAGTCCGGTGCTCCAGTGTGGGTCTCTGTCTCTATCTCCATCCATCTCCAGATGAAGGTTCTATGGTGATATGCAAGATATTCATCAGTATGGCTATAGGATAGGGT
>NW_026068107.1:73175-74958 GCF_014885135.2 Alexandromys fortis
ATTCTATATAATATGTAAAGTATGTATTTAAGTAATAGATTTAACATATTGTGAAAATATTGTTATTGTCCACAGAGTGTTCTAGGAATGAGGAGAAAGTAACAATTTTCTTCGGTTTATCTGTATACAATTAGGAAGTTTCATCTTTTCAGATGATTTTTTGAATTCTTGAGTTCTCAATTAAAGCTGACAAGACAAAAATGTCACTCAGCTTTTAAAAGTTCACTTTGAGTTTCTCCAGGACGTTGTTACTCTGAAAAGCAAAACTTAGTCTTCCATCTTATTTTATATCTGTTTTTAGAAGATTAAAACTACAGTTTGCAGAGTTTTTATGTGTGAAAGCATAGATTCAAAGTGTTGCATCCTGAAAATTGTATAATATTCACATTAAAATAAAACCTGGGCAAAATCGAGATTTATATAGTACCACATCCAATAGTCCGAAAATAGCTTTAATGTAATTTTAGTAATTTTGTAAGAAGAAATGAATCTAGATACCATTATTACTGCAACCTAGTATGCAAACCACGTATATTATCTAAATAAGAACACTACTTGATATTTTAACTGCTGCATTAATTATCATGATTCTTACTACTACTTAGGTTTATTAACTGACTATGCTAACTTTCACCACTGTTCCTCTCAACTAGAAACCTCAATGACTTACTTTCCTTCGATGGAAACGTATGTCTTTCTGCAGTAGTAATTTGTCTCAGTTTTGATCTGTCAAATTTTTCAACTTCCGACATGTCCAGTTTGTCAGCCATCTTGACTGAAAGAACAACAACAACAAAACGTTACCTGCTAGATCTATGATGAGATTAGCAATAACAATTAAAAGTTCATAAAAATTCAAAATATCAACGAATACTTTGCACTGTGATTTTCAACAAGGAAACAGCCTGTCTTAGAAAGTCATGTTTTCGTAGGGTACTCTGATTGCAAAGCTTTAGTCCATTTCTGGTGGCAGCAAATGACAGCAGATGAAGATGCTCCAGAAACTGAGATACTCTAGAAACCCAGGGGAAAATAAAAGCCTGACTTTTAAAATCCCACCAAAGGTAAAATGAGACTATGAGCATCTTCACATTCCAGTCAGCTACTTTTAGGGGATTTGGGAATGATGGTGAGCATCACACACTAAAAGAGAGGCACAAAACACTGAACTAATTTCTATTGAATGTCCAAAGTCAGTGTATTAGAACACTGCAATAAGACAGGGAAGGGTTTAACCTAGTCATTGTAATTACAAGTCTCATAATACCTTCTTGTAACGTTAGAGAGTGTGTAAAAGAAAAAAGAAAAGTCACTATTTATGCTCAAGACTCAAAACCTTTAGTAGAAGGAAGAATGCCAAATACAGCTGAGTCCTAGTTCTAAAGAAAAGAAGGCAGAGCTCTTCAGCCAGGGCCTGGTTCTATCTTAGCAGGGCTAGGACACAATCTAGTTACCAGGGTAGACTAGAGAGACCTCCACCCCACCCCACCACCAGCTTCCATGTCTCAAATCCTTTCAGTCAAGGGTATCCTAAGGCCTCCTTTGCCAGGTGAACATCACTGATCTCAAAGCTGGGATAATTGTCCCCATCCACAGTGAGGACAGACCTTCACATACATCAATCATCAATCAAGAAAATGTAGGCCGGGTGTAGTCCTGCATGCTTTTAATCCTAGCACTTGGGAGGCAAAAACAAGTGGATCTGAGTTCAATGTCAGCTGTGTCTATATAGGGAGTTCCAGGCCTGACAGGACTACAAAGTGAGACTGTGTCTCAACAAAAA
>NW_026068107.1:77083-79432 GCF_014885135.2 Alexandromys fortis
CCAAACACAATTGCTCACAGACATATAGAACAATATTCAACTTCATATGAAAAAAAAACTCAGAATAATTAAAACAATCCTGTACAATAAAACAACTTCCAGAGGCATCACCATCCCTGAATTAAAAGTTCACCATAGAGCTATAGTAATAAAAGACAAATTAGTATTGGCATAAAATCAGACACATGGACCAATGGAATCAAATAAAGACGCTGGCATTAATTCACACACCTGTGAACACCTGATTTTTGACAAGGAAGTCAAAATATAAAATGGAAAATGGAAGTTTCTTTAACAAATGGTGCTGGATAACTGATGTCAACATGTAAAAGATTACAAATAGATCCAAATCTTCGGCCAAACACAAAACTCAAGTCCCAATGGATCAATGACCTCAACATAAATCCAGTTGCTCTGAACCTAATAGAGGAGAAGGTGGGAAGTATCCTTGAACACATAGGCACAGGAGACCACTTCATAAATATAACAGGAGTAGCACAGATACTGAGAACAACAACCAATAAATGAGACCTCCTGAAACTGAAAAGCTTCTGTAAGGCCAAGGACACAGTCAATAAGACTAAATGACATCCTACAAAATGGGAAAAGGTCTATACCAATCCCACATCTGACAGAGGACTGAACCCCAAAATGTATAAAGAACTGAAGAAACGAGGCTCAAAATACCAAAAAAAAAAATCCAATTTAAAAATGGGGTATAAAGCTAAACAGATAATTCTCAAAGGAACAATCTCAAATTGCCAACAGACATTTAAGGAATTGCTGAACATCCTTAATCCACAAGGAAACATAAATTAAAATGACTCTAAGATACCAACTTACACGTGTCAGAATGACTAAGATAAAAATTATGAGGACAGCTTATATTGAAGAGGATGTGGAGTTAGGGGAACACTCCTCCACTGCTGGTGGGAGTGGAAACTTGTACAGCCACTTTGGAAATCAGTATGGCGGTTTCTCAGAGAATTGGGTATCAGTCTATCTCCAGACCCAGCTATACCGCTCCTGGGCATTTTTTGTTTGTTTTTGTTGTTGTTCGGGTTTCTAATGTTGCTTGAGTGCTTAGTCAATGTTTTGGAGAAAAATCTTGTAGTTTTCTGCCATAGGTGGATGGCCCATCTTAGACAATTTTCTGAAAAGAGTTACCTTATATTCCAGAGTCCTACTGTATATCCCTAGCTATGTCTTCATGGTAGATCCTAAACTCACTGCTATAATACAAAAATTCCTGAGAGGAGATAGCTTATTTCCAAAAGTGAGTTCTGCCAATTGTCTGAGTCCCCACCTAGGTCATCTTAGTTCTGCTTCTCAGTTAGTAGCCTTCTAACGAAGGCCTTTTGCTTTCAGTGAAAGCGAGGTGAGAAGGGAGGACCACAGCTCCAGAGGCCTTTCCTGTGTGCAGGGACAGTTGTTCAGCAAGGTTGTGTTAGAAGCATGACATCATGATAGATTTCTTATTTCCCCCTATGTTTAAAAGACACATTTATCTTGTACAATATATTCTGATTAGAGTTTCCTCTCCCTTTAATCTCCCCAGTTTCTCCCCTCCTCCCATGCCATCCAGATCCACCTCATTTCTGATTCTTATTAGAAAACAATGGGCTCCTAAGAGATAAAAAAAATAACAAAATTAATTAGAATAATATAATATACAACTATCACATAGAAGTGTCCTTGTGGTAGGCTGAAGTATCCTTGGAGTGTATAACGAAAGTACTTTATTTGGAATTTGAGGTAGATTGATTACCATCTGGAGTACAGGTCAGAACTGGGAGGAGTAAAGTGAAGGGAAATTATAATCAGGATAGATTATGGGGAAAATCTATTATCGATAAAAATGGAGGGAATTGATTTTAGCCATTCTGACAGGTGTAAGATGGTATCTTAAAGTTGTCTTGATTTGCATTTCCCCGATCGCTAAGGACGTTAAGCATGACCTTAAGTGTCTTTTGGCCTTTTGAACTTCTTCTGTTGAGAATTCTCTGGTCAGCTCAGTGCCCCATTTTATAATTGGGTTGATTAGCCTTTTAGAGTCGAATTCTTGAGTTCTTTATATATTTTGGAGGTCAGACCTTTGTCAGTTGTGGCGTTGGTAAAGATCTTCTCCCAGTCAGTGTGTTGCCTTTTTGTCTTAGTGACAGTGTCTTTTGCTTTGCAGAAGCTTCTTAGTCTCCAGAGGTCCCATTTATTCAATGATGCCCTTACTGTCTGTGCTGCTGGGGTTATACATAGGAAGTGGTCTCCTGTGCCCACGTGTTGTAGGGTACTTCCCACTCTCTCTTCTATCATGTTCAGTGTGTTCAGACTGATATTGAGGTCTTTAATCCA